>NC_133620.1:35324966-35475893 GCF_048593235.1 Sminthopsis crassicaudata | reverse complement strand
GACTATGGTCAGAACAAGCATTTAAGTGTCTCATCAATCTCCTGGCTGGGCCCTTTGATGTGTTGGCCCATTTAATTACCCCAAATAAAAAATTCTTACCGGGACTCTTCTTCCTTAATTCTGGAAGAATTCTTCTCCTGAACAGATCTGGCACTTCTTGTAATTCTTACCCCATGTTCAGATGCCATATGGTAGATCCCAGAATATTCCAACCCAGTATGGATCTCCTCTTGTGAGAGGATGATACAAGGCGACTGAGAGGCCATTGCGTTGTCTGACCTCTCTCCTCTTCCCTCTGCCTCTAATTTATCTCATTCCCAGACTACACCTGTGTCAGCAAAGGCTGCCCCGCAGCTCCTTCAGATAATATGATCTACAGCTGTGGAGGCTCTCAGAGAATTGACCTGCCCCTTAACAACTTTCCAATCCAAGAACATGTCTTTCTTTAAGTAGAAATTGGGCCCCAATAATCAGCCCTTTCAGAGAAGGATACATAGCCAAGGAGCAGTATTATATAAAAATTCTATTCCAGTACTAATATCTTTCAAAGTAGAGAAAACCAAAGCAGGGGAAAGGTTTTAGCCAGCCATTTGGTGTTCAGAAAGCAAAATAATACCTCTAGGAAATACAATAATCTTTGTTTAAAGAAAGAAAAGAAAAATTGAACATTTAGAAAGTTTTATACTTGTTGCAGATGCTATCTACTCAAGAACTGCAAAGTAGAAAGGATTTTAGATTTCATTTTGCTGAAGTGATGAAGGCCACCTGTATTATTTTTCTTTCCTCCTTCTGAGGATTCAATTAGAGGACTTCTCAAGTCACTCATAACTCTCTTATCTATCAATCAACAAGAATTACAAATAGAATACAAGAAAGATTCCCTCCTGACTCTGTGGTCTATGAATTTATGAAACAAAAAGTTTTGAAAATGGTGATTGGGATTTGGAAGATGTCTGACAAAAATGCATACAAAGGTTATAAGGATAACAAATCAAAAAGATTAAATCTGGGGACACTGCACTAGCCCATAGTGCAGCAAAGGAGACTTGGCCTAGTAGCAGATCACAAAGACATTACCTAGCTAGTATTCTGATGGAAAATACCAGCCTGCCTTCCCCATTTGCAGCAAAAAAGAGGATTTTGATCTCTCAGTGCTTCTCTTTTTACTTTCAGGAAGTGAGATGAAGCTCTACCTCAATGAGGAATAATATACAAGTCCAAAGATGCAATTTTCCTTCTTCAACTATTTTTACACTTTTAAACATGCTTTTCTCTTTCCCCACAAAACGTTCTGTTATGAATCTCTACAGAAAAGTGGTATTATCAGCTAACAATAAATAAAAGAAGGCAAAGTATTTTGTTTTGTTTTGCTTTCTTTTGCTTGTATTCTTTTCTCATAATCAAAGATTAGCTTACTCCAAACTTGATACAACGTAGGTTATAGTTTTTCTGGATTTCTTGGGAGTGTGAGCTAAAGGACCAGAATATAACATAAGTAGAGAAAAGTACATAGATTCAACTGTTGCAGTTGTTAGAAGCATAAAAGCCAACCTCAAATTTTCACAAATTTTTTAATTGTAAACAAAGAGATTTCAGAAATGTGAGAATGGCAAAATAGGAAGAAAAGTATGGTAAGACTTTTGTGCAATTTTTGAAGGTCTGATGACTTTTACTTGCTAGCTAATTTGTTGCAGTGATACTAGAGAATTGATAATAACTATATCCAAGTCTACCCATGAAGAGTAAGACTTGCTCTGTGACAAAATAAACTCAAGTTGTCTGAGTTTGATTTTCAGATTTGTGTCTGTGTGTGTGTGTGTGTGTGTGTGTGTGTGTGTGTGTGTCCTTGAACTAATAATGTTTCATGAGTACAAGAGAAATATCCAGCTTAATGGGAATGAGGCCGGTGGATCTCTGTCCACATGAAAAAGATTGGAAGGGAGAACTGGAGAAGGCCCAATTAGTATCTCCTGACTTAGTTTTCCCCTCAAGAATTTTTTTCACCTGGTTATATTTGAGTCTGGATGAGGTATCCTGTCATATACTTGGCTGCTTTTTCCAACCTTATTTGAAATCATTTGGAGCTGAGGTAGGTGCTTTATCTAATTATCCATATGCTAAATCATTTTGGGTCCTTGGACTTAGGACTGGTGGACTAATACAGATGCTGTTATAATCATGTCTGCTCTTTATATTCATACAAATATCTTTTACTTAGGTAAAGTTGATATGATATGACATATTGTAACTTGTTGATGTGATATGAAACACTGTATCTTATCAGTAATATATTTTGTCACTTCTACACTGCTTTAAGATAAATTGAAGGTTTTATGCTTTTCAATCTGAGATTATAATCATTTTCATACTGAGATTTGTAAATTACCCATTCATCATCATGTATTCCTGTATAAAATATGGTCTTTGAAATTTCTAAAAATATCAAGTTATCGGACCAAAGTATAAATCAATTACTTAGTTTAAGTTGAAAATAGAAACTTTTCCAGTTTGCTAGTGAAGAAAATAATTTGAGGGCAATCAGTTTTCTTAGAGGAGTAACTTATGGAATACCTTATGTTATTCAAAAGAAAAATCAGTTTTACTTAGGTCTGTTATCTAATATAAATTAATATCTCTTTGTAGATAATGTCCTGAAATAAACATGTATTATTAACAGGAAACTCATTTGATATATACTCAAAACATTGTATACAATTTGGAATTAAATACTTTGTTTGCTGGCTCATCCCATCTCAGGGTGTTTTTTTAAGACTCCATGCTCTCAACCAAAGCTGAGCCCTGCATCCAAAGTTTGTGAGTCATCATGTAAACAGTAGTCTAATGGAAGTATGAATCCAACATCAATAAGGAATGGTCTAAGACTGGCAGCAAATTTGCAGCCACATGGTAAATTTTTTCCCTTTTAATATTATCTTATTTGTCCAAATACATGCAGGAATAATTTTCAATTTTCACCTCTGCAAATCTTGTGTTCCAAATTTTCTCCTCCTCTCCTCTTTCCCCTCCCCAACACAACAAAATATATTTCCATATTTGTCATGCTGGGGATAAAACATCAGATTCAAAAGAAAAAACATGAGAAAAGAAAAAAATTTAAAAAGCAAGCAAGCAAAGAAACAAAAAAGGTGAAAATATTATGCTTTGATTTGGTCTTCATAGTTTTCTCTCTCTCTGGATATGGATGGCACTTTCCACCACAAGTCTATTGGAATTGCCTTGAATCTCCTCATTGTTGAAAAGAGCCAAGTTCATCACAGTTGATTATCATATAATCTTAATCTTACTGTGTACAATGTTCTCTTGATTTTGCTCACTTCACTTAGCTTCAGTTCATGTAAGTCTTTACAGGCAACCACGTGATAGATGTTTTGTTATTTATATGTAAGAATTGAAATATTATATACAGTATCCAAGATTAGGTAATGCCGGAGAAACTGAGGCAAAATAGAGATTAGAGAGTTTTAAATATTTTATTTGAAAGGGAGAGATTTACTGGGACCAAATAGATCCGTGGTTTGGTCCCAGGGCTGAATGAGACTATCGTCTCCAAGAATCTAGCAAACAATGTGAGTTCTCAATGACATATATATACATGGCTCAGGTAAAAGGGTAGACTGAGGCAGGGGCAGAGTCAGAGCTCTGAGAGTGGGAATGGGGACTATCAATCCTGTTCTGACAGGATGAGGGGAGGCATGGGAGACATCTGATAAATTGGGATTACAGAATGGGGAGAGGCACCCAACATTCTGATGATGTCTAAAATAGAAGGTCTTTCTCCTTATCTGGATCATCATGATTAGGAGGGAAGGGTGGTGTTGCAGGATTGAACAGAACAATTAGGAACTGAGACAGAACAATTTAGGAAAACTGAGTCAGGACAATAAGTTAACCTGTTCATTCCTGTGGGAATTTGATTACATTATTCCAAAATCATTATAGGTCTCAGTATCTGAGGCTGGATTTGAACTCTTCTTGAGTCTTCAATTGAAGTTTTCCTCACTCCACACCGGGAACTTGATCCATTGTACCAACCAGCTGCCCTCAGCAACTATTTAGTATATGTCTAATATGTGCCAAGTACTTGTCTAGGTATAAAAGTAGAATTGTAACAGTTTCCATCATCAAGAAGTTTACATTCTATCAGAGGAGACAGCAAATCCATATGTAGTGATATACAAAATAGATATAAAGTAAATTTGTGAAGACCACACTTGGTGTGGTGGGAAGGAAAGAGTGGGTTCAGAAATATCCTTATGTCGAAGATGGAGGCTTTAGTTGTTTTAAAGAACTCTTAAAAAGAATACATTCTACACATGGGATAGACAGTACATTAGGAAGAGCAAAAAAGCTAGTTTGCCTGAACTTCAGGGGATTAATGTGTAAGATGCTGAAAAAGCAGAACAGCACCACATTGTAAAGAACTTTAAATGTCCAAGAAAGGAATTTACATTTGCTCCTTGAGGTTATAGAGAGTCACCAGGATTTATTAAGCAAAAGAAAGACATGATCAAATCTGTACTGTAGAAAATTAAATATGGCAGCAAGATAAAGGATGGAAAACACTTCAAGCAGGGAAGCCAATCTGGAACCTATTAATAAAATCAGGCAAAAGGTGATAAGGGCCTGAACCAGTATGATATATCATAGTTCCTACTAGAATGCAAGCCCCTTGAAGTAAAAAAACTCTTTTTGATTACATTTCTCCACAGTGTGCAATATTACTTTGAGTTTCCCCCTCCCCCAAGAGAAACTGATAGGATTTAGCAATTCAGCTATTCCACAGAAACACCCTTATAAAACCATAGACTTTTTGTCCGAAGTCCAGAATTATTTGGTCATAAGCTTAGCTATATAGTTGTTGTATAGTTAGTTGTGTAGTTGGTATAGTTGATGTTTTTTTTTTGTTTTGTTTTGTTTTTTTTCCCATACACTCAGAATTAGCCTGTAGGAAACAATTAAAACGAGTCCTTGGAAGGCTAAGCTAATTGCAGACATTAAAACAACATTGTTATTTATCTCAATATTTAATTCATTATGGAACCATCTACCTCATTAGTCTGTTGAGTTTACACATCAAAATTATGATGAAAGTCTTTGTTTTCTTGCTTGTCATGAGAATCCCTTATGGAATCTACTTCCAACCCACTTTCGCCATCTTACTAGCTCTATATGAATGGTGAGATCATTGGGCTTCTCTTGGCTGACCTTTCAAACCAAAGTACTTAGTCTTCCTTTTACCATAAAGCTTTATGGTCCCACAATAATAACAATTATGATGTTATGGTCCCATAATAATAACAATTATGACGGGCTCTGGTCACACTGTATATATTAATGACAAGAAATATCTGACCACATGTCTTCACAGCTTACTGATCTCATTGATGAGCACTATCAGTCTGCCTCCTTGTAACTTCCGTGGGGTAATTAAAAACTAGCTTTTTTAGCAGTTTAAACTTTGCTTTGCAATGAATTAGAAATATCACAGAGAGAACATATCAGTCACCAGCTCAACTTTATGCAATTTGAGGCATAAAACACACCCATACATACACACACACACACACACACACACACACACACACACACACACACACACATATAATCACATAGATAGAAGGGATAATAATATACCCAGAAAGAAGACCTTCAAGCTCCTTTCTTCTCTTCTACATTTGGGAACATAGGGGAGCACCAACAATCCATCCTTGAGTTGCAAGTTAGATTCTTGAGAGTGGATAAAGCATGATAGCTGAAGTTGGGGCAACTTCAAGATGTAGTTAGTGGAATCAGGTTTGTCCTGAAAAAGAAAGCTATGAGCACCTTTCAATATCTTATCAATAGAGTAAAATCACAGATTATAGGATTGTAGCAGGCAACTAGGTAGCACCATAGTGCATAGATAGCTGGTTCTAGAGTTAGGAAGACTCATCTAGAGTTCAAATTTGACCACAGACACTTACTAGCTATGTGAAGGGTAGGGATACCCCATTCCACATCATTTAGCAGATGAAACAACTAATGTGCATAAAGGTCACATAGGTGGTATATCTACTAGGTCTGTATACCAAAGAGATCATAAAAGAGGGGAAAGGATTCACATGTGCAAAAATGTTTGTAGTAGTCCTTTTTGTGGTGACAAGGAAGTGGAAACTGAGTGGATGCTCATTAATCAGGGAATGATTAAATAAATTATGGTATATGATTATAATAGAATATTATTGTTCAATAAGAAATGATCAGCAGGCTGGTTTCAGAAAAGCCTGGAAAGACTTACATGAACAAATGCTCAGTGGAATAAGCAGAACCAGGAGATTATTGTATACTGTAACAAGAAGATTATGTGATGATAAACTATGATGAACTTGGTTCTTTTCAACAAAGTGAGGATTCAAAGTAATTCCAATAGATTTAGGATAGAAAGAGCCAACTGCATCCAGAGAGAGACCTATGAAGACTAAAATTAGATTAAAGCATAGTATTTTCACTTTTTTTTGTTTTGTTTTCTTGCTTGTTTTTTTTTCCTTTCTCATGTTTTTTTTTTCCCTTTTGATCTGATTTTTTTTTACTCAGCATGATGAATATGGAAATATGTTTAGAAGAACTGAACATGTTTAACCTATATCAGATTACTTGCTATTTTGGGTGGGAGAGGTGGGAAAAGAGGGAGAAAATTTTGGAATACAAGGTTTTACAAAGGCAATGTTGAAAACTATCTTTTCATGTATTTAGAAAAATAAAATACCCTTTAAAAAACAACAATAATAAAAAATGATTTGTTTAAAATCACACATCTAACAAAGATTAGTGGTGGGATTTAAACCCAAGTACCCTGACTCCAGAATGAATGTTCTATTCTATGAGCTACCCAGCCTCACTAGATACTTGTTATATTTCCGTTGAGTTTAAAATCCTTCGAATGTATTTCCTTCTCTGGCACTAGACCATAGGGCAGAATAAGAGCTAGAAAAGAAGTCACCAGAGAAATGAAGGAATAGGAGAAATCAATAGGTCCATCTCCCATACTGAGATTGAAGGATAACCAATGGACAGCCTGACTTTTTCCTTGATAATCCCACCAGAAGAATTTTTAAAAGTTCCTCAAAATAGTGGAAGAACATGTTGGGATAAATTTATAGCAGCAAGTTTATAAGAGCACAGGAAGAACAGGCATGGATGAATTGTCAACTGCATCATTGGAGGAAGAACCCACTTATTCATGAGAATATTAAAATACTTATTCCAAAAATCGTCTTTGGTAAAATTTTGGGGAAGTAAGATTTGTTTTCAAGGTCCCTTGTCTCTAGAGTATGGAAACAATATGAGTGGGTCATGCAGTATGGTAAAAGAACATTGGAAATGCAATCAAAATTGATCATTTGAACTCAGCTTTACTACCATGATAATCCCAACTCCCATAAGCCTCTCCTTCCTTCTATTTATAAAGTAAAAAAAATTAGCTGGATTTGGATCTGTACCTTGCAGATTATATAGTCTGATGGTATCAAATTCAAATCCAAATAGAAAAAGGTTGCCATAGAAAACCACAAATCAGCATTTTCTATATCATTTCTTATTTTTATATATTTTACTAAACATTTCTCTATTACATTATAAACCTGTTCAGCTGCACTTGGGAGTTTTGTTGGTGTTTTGGCCTAGTCCAACACTCTTTCCTCCCTATCACTCATATTAGAGCTCTAGATGTGGGAGAGATATTTACTTTATTTATTTATTTATTTAATGTATATTTATTTTATTCTCGTTTTATAGATTTATTTGTTTGTTTTACACGTGTTTATTTTTTATATTTATTTATTAATTTTATACATATTTATTCTACTCTCATTTCACAGATTCTTTTATTTATTTATTTATTTATTTTATTCAGATTTATTCCACTGAGACCTAGGAAACTGAGACATAGAGAGCCCAAGGTCACTCAAGGAGAATATGATAGAACTAAGAACAAATTCAGATTCTCTCACTCTGAACCTGGAGACCTTCCTATCTACCTACTCTGTCTCACTAAATAATCTCTGAAATCCTTCCAGCTGTAAAACTCTGTCCCTTCAATCTTCCACTCCTTTCTCCTTGTGGCTCCTACCACCTTCCCTTTCTGTTATTGAATATATGATGTCAAAATGGGATTTGAATGGCAGTTTGAATGCTTTATATAATTTTCCCACATTGGCTCTTCAAAACACCCTTTGAGATAAATAATAGATGTACTCATTATTTCTGTTTTATGACTAAAAGCTGCTAGAGATGGAAGTAGACCAGTTTCTGATAGGAGTAAACATTCTCAACCCAACAAGATGCTGGTTGATACTTTGTAAGATTAGCCTAATTCTTACCTATGAATTAATAAAATGAAAGGTTGGATAAAGGAAGGATGGACAAATGAATTAATGAAATAAAAGTATTCATTGAGTGCTTACTGTGGACCAAACACTGTGTTAAGCATAGGCCATACATAAAACTGCTTTTTGCAAAGTTCATATAAACCCATTCTCTTAATATCTATTAAAAAAAATTAGATCAAGCAAAGTCCTAGTCACCATGAACTAATTACCCCTCTGACGGCTTCCACCAGTATTAAACCTTTTATCTTTGAGCTCTCAGTCAAACCAAAACTATTTATCTCCTCCTATTTGCTATGGTTAGTAAGATTTGTGTCTTCACCATAGAATGACATATTGCTAAACCACATGAACTTGTTGGTTAAAAGAACTGCGTTTTCGCATTGTGAATGTCTATTACGTACTCGTGTAATTACATCCCAGCTGTAGGAAATTTGGCTTAGGGAAACCCTGCTTCCCTTTCATTTGTAATAATTGTCAACATCTGGTTTAAGAAAGTTCTGCTTTTGGCCTTTCTATGAAAATGAATCATGAAGACCGAATCACATTTCTTAGGACAAAATGTATGACAACCTGTTGTATTTTCATATAACATTTTTCATGCAACCATACATTTCATACAACCATTTCCCCCGAAAACACAAAGATGATTCTGTTTTTAGGTGAGATTTCTTTTTTCTTTTTTTTTCTTTTAATAGTTTTTATTTACCAGATGTATGCACGGGTAATTTTACAACATTGACAATTGCCAAACCTTTTGTCTAAATTTTTCCCCTTTAGGTGAGATTCCTAATGACACATCAGTCTTTGAAGGTCCCAATGATGACTGTGCATCTATGACATTATTTAGATTTTTATTTGTTTGGACTAAATCTATGATTCCATCTGTGTGGGAAATTTCCAAAGCAGAAAATGCCTCTTAGACAGTTCTGCAATTCCTCTATAGCTGATATCTTGAGAGTCACCTGAAGTGCTGAGGGGTTAAACATACTCAAGTTCCATAGCTTGAGTCTTGAGGACTCATCTTGCTGATTCTACTGATTTTATCACTCTAATGGGACCTTGAGACATAGAAACTACTTCTATCAATGCAGATCAATATCCTTCCTATGATGATAATTCTCCTATGACTAATACAGATCCATAACTTAAAGAGTTACAGAGGCACTGGGAGATTAAGTTGACTATAGTCAAACAATGGATCTGGGTCCTCCTGACTCTAGTCACCTCATCATTCTGCTTCTCATCATTACATCATCACACAAGTTGGATTAAAATTAGAAAAGCAAAATCTTTTTTAATATGATGTAATAAATGACAGAATAGTTATGTCAAGGAGAAATGACTGAGATTAACTTCTCAGCAAAGCTGGAAAGAAATGGGACTAAGATGAGATCCATAATAACTGGCTCAACATGAATTGATGACAAAACACTTTATCAGCTTCTTCTCTAATACAAACCTAATTCCCTATGTAGGAAGAGAACACATCATTCATATATTACCAAAAGATGAGTACACAAGTAACCCTTCAAAATATAAGCCAATTATATATTTATAGACTTTTTACAAAGTAGATGCAGTGTATCACTAAAAGAAATTGTAAAGAATTACAAGGAAACAATGTATTAGCTGCTGGACCATTATCAAAGATAAAAGGTTGCCCACTTTACTCAGACAAAATACTGAACCAAAAAAAAAAATTTAAATAGGTGTCTCCATACCAAATACTTGTCTTCAAAGTAGCAAAAAAAAAATCAAAATCATGTGTGAACAGAATGAGGTACATACTATCCCCATTATCTTGTCTGCTATGGGAATCATAGCAAAGATGCTTTCAGTGAGCCTACAGGGGAGGAATTTACATCTTAATGCTTTTATTCAATTACAAAAAGCAATTATTTTATCCATCTGTGCAGCTGACTAGAGAACATGAAATATGAAAAAATAATAGCAGGATAGCTATTTTTCCCAGGACCATTTCTTTTGAACCCCATCAAAAAAGGTAAGAATGAGATGGTAATATTAAAAAAATAATAATAGCTGTCTTTTATATTGCATTTGAAAGTTTATAAAGTGCTTTGTATACATTATATCATTTGAACATTACAGCCACCCTGATAGGTAAATGAGGTAGGTGCTCTTTTTATAAAACCAAGTGAAAGAGGTATTCTATTGTATAGTTGGTCAGTCAAACTATCTTCCATAGGTATACGAATCTTGTACAAGCGATGTAGATGAACAATGCGCTAAAGTTAGGAGGAAGAGGAAGAAAGCAACTTAGATTATATTTGAGAAAATGGACAATATTTTTACAATGACCCCAAGATTAACCCTTCAACAAAAACCCATCCTTATAATACTTGTATTCTTGTCATGAGCCTATAACACTGCTAAGACTTTGACCCATTCATGGGAAATTTTAAGCATTTTTATGTTTTCATAAAGCATATGAAATTAAATTAGTTCGCATTTTGGTAGTGGTGCTAGTGGTTTTCAAAACTGGCTATCTCTATCTCACTCAAGCTGTAAATGTAGTGACAATCTATGGCCTCCATCCCACTACTTATTGGCACAGAAACTTCAATCTGCTCCATTTCTGATCTGAGCCAGTTCGCCATTACTTAGGCAACCTGGTGTCTCCCCAGTCCTGAAGGTTCACCAAACTGATACTAATCACTACCTGATAGGATTGGCCTGCTGAAGTTCAGAACTCTTAAGCTCAAGAAATCCACCATCTTTGACCTGCCCAATAGCAGGGATTTTAGGCATGTACTACTGTGCCTAGATAAATTAGATTATTATTTGCCTACTTATTTTCAAAATAAAATTTTGATATATCCTAGATATAGTTCCTTCTTACATGCAGGATTTTGGGGGATGCTCATCTTCATAAGAAACAAAAAAACAATCATTCTAAAGATATACTTGTACAGGGATAGCAATTCCTGAAAAAATGAATCAGTAAAGGAATGACAAATGAAAAAGCATTTGTTATGCTTTTGTTATATGTAAGGCAGTGTGCTAAGCTAAGTATAACAAGAGTGATATCTCATTTGATACATTAAAACCTGTTTACTCTTTGCAGGACCATGGGAAATCATCCATCCATTCCTAAATGTGGGGGCCCCTAGTTTTCAGATGAATTTGGGGAATCTAGCGGAATCATAGTGATGTCGGTGAATCAAGTACTCCCTACCCCAGAGAGGGACATCATCTAACCAATTCCCAAAGTACCCTGAGAATGTTAACAGAGATGGAGAATGTTACCTAAATGCTATCTGTCTGGCCAGGAGCTGGAACGCAACTAGGGAAGCTGAGTGTGCATCAGTCATCTTGAAGCCTCATAAAAGTAGGGAAATTGTATTTGCAAGTCCAATTTTTGAATGTTTGAGTATGTCTCGCTGGAGCACTGCAGTAAGGAGTAGAAATGAGAACCCGGAAAGGAGATTTGGGTAATATAGTGAATGTGACTCTCAGCAGAAAAGCATGTGTATGCTTTCTACATTAATTGGATTACATTCTCATATGATGCAGAGAGATTGACAGAAGCTAAGTTCCCAGTCAAGTTGTCCTATCACCCCACATATGAACCAGGGCACAGAGTTAAGAGTGCCGTGTCAACCTTAACTCTAGGTTTCCTGACTTTTATGGGTCTAAGCCAGAACCAACATGTTTTATTAATGTCAGGTTTGAGAAATTCAGTATTTAAAATCTTTCCAGTAAGAGATATGATGAATCCTGAATCCCTGGTAGCTTTTCAAACTAACAAGTAGTAAATATAATAATAATAACAATTCGTTATTTTAGACAAATTATTAAAGAACTAATCATTTAGAGAAATCAGTAATCTTTTCCTTTTTATTTCCTTTTATTTGATGAAATCTAAAACTCCAAAATATTGATTGTACAGAAATCACACAAACTATGGTATATTTTTTCAAGTCTTTCTTCTTATGTTGGACTAAATATGTTCTCAGCTTGATCATAGCCAGAAGAACTTGGAGCAAAGAGATTAGTTGGAGCACAAAAAAGTGAAGTTAAAGCCAGAAAGAAATAATGCTTGGATTCAAAAAAGATACGAGATTCCACACTGATGGTCTTTTCTTATTATTAACATCACTATCTAAATGAAAACAGAAAAAATAAAACTAATGCAAAATGCCATAGAAGTATTATGCATGATTATCGCAAAACATTTTTTAAATATATTAAACTTCATTTTCCATTACTATTTTAGTTTCTGTTATTCTGCAAAGGAAGAATGCTGAGCCTATGCTATGTGGATTTATTTGTCATATTCTGCATTTCTTGCTAGGAATGAAAAATAGGTAAATGACTCAATTTGACTCAATAAGCATATATTAAGTACCTATTGTGTCAACACTGTGTGTTTAAGGTTGAGAATATAAGAACAAAAATGAACTCATGCCTGTCCTCAGGCTGGAGTGGTCATGGTTATCAATGATGGCACCAATATTTGAAACAGCAGTAAATCAATATCCCAGAAATCCATTTAGCATTTGATCCTCATGAAAACACAACTTCCATATCGATAAATTTGACCTGAAATTGAGATGCAGATTTTTGAGACTGAGGGCAAAGATTGTGCTATATTCTCTTGTCAAACCTCCAGTACCTCTCAATGTTGTAAAGATAGATGTTCAGTAAGTGTTTGGTGGATTGCCTGATTGAATTGAATTGATTTTCATCTTCTTAAGAGATG
The DNA here is from genome assembly GCF_048593235.1 of Sminthopsis crassicaudata. Lineage (NCBI taxonomy): Eukaryota > Metazoa > Chordata > Mammalia > Dasyuromorphia > Dasyuridae > Sminthopsis > Sminthopsis crassicaudata. Next base: position 35,462,783 of record NC_133620.1, on the reverse strand, counting down.
AAAAAAAACACCTTAGAGATTATATCTTTAACCTCAAAGCATAGATAAGGAAATACTGGATTTTTAAAATAATAATAATAATAATAATGATAATTTCATATCTTTGTTATATATACATATATATGTAAACATATATGTGTATATGTATCCTATAAATTGTAAACCCTTTAGAGACATTGTTAAGATTGGAGAGATTATATGAAAATGTCTAAATAACTAATGGGATGGAAAGACAGGCTTCTTAGAACAGGAAATGTGAAAGTGATAATTGTAAAAAGACCATCATAAGTGTAGCGCCACCCCTTTTCCCCCAACTTGCACTCACAAGTTGAGTTCCCTGGAGCATAACTTCCTCAAGCTCCTGACACCTTCGAGATTGTCAGGTCCAACCTTCTCATATGACATATGAGGAAGCTGAGACCCATAAAACTTAAAGGGTCTGCTCCAAATCACAAATAAAACAGTGATCTAAAAAGGCCAAAAGTCTTTACCTCTATTCTCTTTTTAAATGTATAACATTATATACTTTAAAATATTGATTTAAAATCTTTCTAAATTTCTATTTCTAAATCTTTAATTTAAATTAACATATATTTTAATTAAATATATATTAACTTAAAATTTGCAACTATATTAAATATTTTAAATAAATATAATGTAAATACCTTTAGTTTTCCTATCAGTTATTTATGTATGTGTCTACATACACAAGATTATATATATGCATATATATCTTCCCACCCATGATTCCTCCTTTGTAACAAAAAAAGCGGGTAAATACAATTAACTTGTACAGTGATCCTGTGGGACAATAGAAAAGATTCTACCTCTTTGGTACCCCCACCAGACACCAAAGGAGGGAGACTTTCTCATTTCTTCTCTAGTGCTAAAATGTCACCTCTACCCTCTTCTTGCATATGAATAAATCCTTTGACTATCAAAAGTTTCTCTAAAGTGTTATTTAGCCCTTCTTTAGTTGAGCCTTGCCAGATGAGCTCTCTCCCTTCAGCAGGCCAAGGACAAAAGCCTTGTGATATTTTTAGTCAGATTGCTCCCATTAACGAGCATTAACACCTTTTCCTGGTGTTACTGCTGTTTTGCCACAGTTACTGCAAACTGTCTCCCTCTTTCTTGGTTCATGTGCCATACTCACATATTCAGTGGGGGATTTTTCGCCCTGGAAGCTGCAGGTGCTGAGTGAGTTACAGGCTTCCATATTCATAAAATGTACTGCCTGTGCAGATTAAAATGTAAGAAGATTTAAGCTGGTCAAAAACTATTTTATAAAAAAAGATACACAGGGATCACTAGAAAAACATAAAAACTATTTGTGCAAAGAGAAAAGTGCCCAGATTCTGTCACTGGATAGATGTAGCCACACAATTTTCATTAACTTACCTCACAAACAGTTCCATTGCCTCTTGCCAGGGATAGTACAGAAATTAAGATGGACTTCTAGATACTTTCTATGGGGACCCAGGAACTTGAATTGTATTTTTCAAGTCCCCCATTTCCTTCAGAGGACCCCGAGCTAATGGTCATACTGGAAAAGCTTCATAAGCACTCAGATCAGAAATTCTTGCAGTGTAGTTGGCATCCATGCTTTGAAGGATGCTGTTCATTATTGCCTTGGCTGCCAAATGGTAGGAAATCAAAGGATGAAAGATATCTCAAAAGCCACCTAATTTATCCCTATCATTTTCAAATAAGAAACTGAGGTGCAGAGCACTTAAGCAATTTTCCCAAAGCCACACAGTCAGCAAGTATCCAAGGTGAGATTAGCATTCAGGTGTTCTACCTCTAAATCCAGGCTTCTTTCCACTGCTCCCCACTCTTAACAAGGTAGACATAGGATCTTAGATTTAAGGCCAGGAGAATATAGAATATCTTCTCTAACCTCCTCGTTTTATATATGAAGAAACTAACACTTGCTCAAACTCACAGGTAGTAAGTGGGAGAGACAGAATTTGTACCTAGATCTTCTAACATTGATTAATTTCTGGGCCCTTTTTCTTGAGGTTTATTTGTTGTTTAAATTATAAATTGCTAAATTAAAATTTTCCTAGAAATAGTCAAACCAGTACAAGCTGTATCTCAAGGACTACTAGCATGGTCATATTCCATGTTGGTGTTTTTCAGTCACATCCAACTCTCTGTGATCCCATTTGGGTTATTTTTTTGGGAGGAGGTGAAGATATTGGTTGGCCATTTCCTTCTCCAGCTTATTTTACAAATGAAGAAACTGAGGCAAGCAGAGTTAAATAACTTGTCTGGGATCATATAGTTAGTAAGTGTCTGAGGCTGGATTTGAACTCAGGAAGATGAATCTTCCTGAAGTCAGGCCCAGCACTCTATCTACTGCCTCCTGCATGCCATTCCATTAAGAAGCTTCTAAATCCCAGGATATCAGCTCTTTTATAAAAGCCAATACTAATGGAGAGAAACAGCCAGGAAATAATCCCCAGTCAAACTCCATCCCCACAGTTGTTACAGTGCACAGTATGTGGATTAAATTAATGACACCTGTCTTTATACACAATAATGTCAGCCTCCTCTCCTCCCGAACCCAACTTCTTTCTTCAGTTATCACTTCATGAAGATCAAATAACACTGGCAGAATCAATGTAAAGCCAAAATATGATTCTTGAAACCAATTGGCTGTTCCCATTTCCTAACTTATCTCTTGGTCTGAGAACCTTTTGGGAATATTAATACCATATCTCCTTATTGGAAGGAGGTGTTGCTTAGCAAAATATAGAGATGGACTTGGAGTTGTAAAAATCTAATTTTAAATCCAGGCTCTCTCACTTACTAGCAGACTTTGCCTTCTGTAAGTTATACCACCAAAGCTTCCTTGCTGATAACTTTTGAGGAGGTTTCAGATTCACAGATCATAGATAGGGTCAGAGGATTTAAATTTGGAAGGGACCACCTTTAGGGTGATGTAATCCAACCTTCCTCCTTTGACAGATGAAGAAAGGAAGGCCTAAGGAAGGAAAGGGATTTGCCTCAAATCATATGAATAGCATACAACATCAATGAAAGGAGATTAGCCATGTTGGAAGAAAACTTAGAAGGAATCTTTTGATTGCTGAGCAGTAACTGATTTAGGAGGAGAGAGAAGTCCCTGCGTTCTACCCATACTTTCTGAACAACTAGAATTGACCTGCCCTTTCACCTAGCCATGGTTCTTAACATAAATCAACGTAAATGGACCCTGCTCAAAGATAGGCTTGAATTCTTCCAAAGAATATACCTGGTTTTAGACAGATCTGTAAGCAAGCACTCCTGCAGATACTATGTATATTCTTGAAAAGTCACTCAGTCTCCTTGAACCTCAGTTTCTCCATTTGTCAAATGAGAAGATCAGACTAGGTAACCTTTAGATGTGCAAATAATCTTATGATGCTTTCATCACTCCCAAGTTAAGACTTACTTACTTAGTTGATAGAAAAGGGTAGCCCTAAATGGGATGATTTAATATTTCTATATTTAAATTTTGGATGCTTGGGGTATCATACTATCTTCCAGAGTGTCAACCCATGACAGTCTAATAACAGAGTAGAAATGCTCTACATGAAGCATCTTAAACAAAAAAATTGAGGCACACACAGGTGATAAACTGAGTAAACTTTCATTTCTCTGGAGAAAATTGGCTAGGCTTGGTGGTATATATCTCAAAACTAGACTGTTTGTAAAATATGGCGTGAAATTCCAAGAATGGCATTCACCACTTTCTAAGAGTTTGGGTTTTTTTTGTTTTGGTTTGTTTTGGTTTGGTTTTTTAATTCACTTGGTCTAGATCTGTTATTTCCTCTCTGTGGGGGATTCCTGTGGTGGAGACTATCTCCAGTGTAAATAGAGATCATTTATATAGGGCAGCTAAGTGGTACTTTGGATGGATCACTGGGCCAGGAGTCAGAAAGACTTCTCTTCCTGAGTTCAAATCTAGCCTCAGGCACTTACTATCTGTGTGATCCTGGGCATATCACTTAACATTATTTGCCTTCATTTCCTCATCTATAAAATGAGCTAGAAAAGGAAATGGCAAAACCACTTTGCCAAGAAAATCCCAAATGGGTTGATGAAGAGTTGGACAAAACTAAAATGACTCAGCACCAACATTTATGTAGGACTTATGTGCCAGGAACTGAAATAACAGAATTATAAATCTCAATCGACCTTTACAATAGTCCTACAAGGTAGGTATTATTATTACCGTGTCCCTTTCACAGATGAAAAAGCTGAGGCAGAAAGAACTTAAGTGACTTGCTCAGAAACACACAACCATAAATATAATGCAAGGTTTGGACCGAGATTTCTCTGAGGTCAAGGATGATCACTCTCTCTACTAGATATAATCCTAACTATTCCCAAGATATCTGCATATCAATGAAATTTACATTGCAGAATTCCCATCACATATGTAATTTACATTGCATATATGGACCAGGCAATTTTTTTATACACTAACACCTCTGGTAGAAGGTTTGTTCAGAGAGAAGGTTGAAACCATTAGCTAAAATGAGATTTGGGATTGTCAATAAATGCCTTTATATGGTGCTTTAAAGTTTGCAAAGCATTTTACACCTAATCTCATCATTTTTACATTTCTGGAAAATAAGGACAACTATTATTACTAAGTCCTGTTTTACAGATATTGAAACTGATTTTACATTAAGGGAGTTATGTGATATGCCCAGGGCCACGTAGTTAGGGACTACTGGAGGTGGTATTTTATTTCTGGTCTTCCTGACTCTGGTTCCAAAACTCTTTCTACCCACTGTACCAGGCTGCTTTCTGAAGCTATGATTTTCATTTATGCGTACCATTCCATGTCAAGCCTCCTTTGCTTCAAATAATCAAGAGTTGGCTATATAGTGCCCATGCATCTGGCAGGTTAATAAATACTGTGTGATGAGGGTGGCAATGGTAGTGTTAATGGCACCATATATAGAGCTCAGCTTGAAAGGGGTGACAGACAAACTGTTCTCTTCTCTTCTCTTCTCTGAACTTGCTACTTAAAGGTGAAAAAGCCAGACCTTATTTTTCCTAGCTGGCATGCATCATGTTGCTTTGTGGTTTACAGCAGGATAGGAATAGATCCAAATCCAGAGATTTAATCATGCTGTAGGATCAGGTCATTTGGCCCAAGGTCAGAGTAAGCAATGGATAAAGAGTCCAAGAATCACAAAAGGTAAAAGTATCAGATAAATGCCAAAGGTCAAGTCAAATAAACAAGCATTTATTATGAGCCCACTATGTGCCACACATTGTGCTAAGCACTAAAGGATACAAAAAGGGGCAAAAGATAGACTTTACCCTCAGTAAGCTTATAATCTAATGGTGGAGACAACATGCAAACAAATATATACAAAGTAAGCTATATGTAGGATAAGTAGGAAATAATTAATAGCAGGGAGACATTGAAATTAAGATAGGTTGGGGAAGGTTTCCTGTAGGAAGATTTTAGTTAGTACTTAAAGAAGATCAGCAGTCAGAATGAAATAAGGAAAATATTTCAGGCATGGGGGATGGCCAGAAAAAAATGCCCAAAGACAAAAGATGAAGTGCCTTGTTCACAGGACAACCAGTAGGTCAGTGTCACTAGACAGAAAAATACATGTTAGGAAATAAGGTGTAAAAAGACTAAAAAAGGCAGGAGGGGACTTTGAATTATTATTATTATTAATACAAAGGGCTTGGAATGCCAAACAACATTTTGTATCTGCTCTTGGAAGCCACAAGGAGACACTGAAGTTCATTGAATAAAGGATGGCCTGACCAGATCTGTGTTTTAGGAAAGTTATTTTAGTGGCTAAATGGAGAATGGATTGTAAATGGAAGAGATTTAAAGCAATAAACCTACCAGCTTCTTACTGCAATTGTTCAGGCATTAGATAATGGGGTTCTGCACCTGGAAATGGCAGTCAGAGGAAAGAAGGGAGAATATTGGAGAAATGTTGCAAAGATGAAATCAGTTGACCAAACATGGAGCCCAACATAATGTTTAATAGGTTCAAAGCACTTGAATACTTTTTTAAACAAACTTACTAAAAACCAGTCATTATGCTAGGAACTAACATTGGAGATAAAGAGACTTAGAGATATTTAAAGTATCCTGATCTGTATTTGGCTAGGACCTTCTTACCAATTGCCAAAGGCATTCCTGGCCTGCATAGAAAATTCCCCTGAATCCTCATTTCTCTGGAATCATTTCATGCTCAGTTGCTTACTTTTCCCACTAATAAAGTCAGGTAAAATAATACCTCCAAAAAAAAGAAAGAAAGAAAGCTATAACATTTCTGTCTGCAAATACAAGTCAAGCTATAAATGGTAATTTCCAACATAATTAAATAGCCGTCTAGGCTCAGTTATTATATGGTATTGCTGAAAGTTATGATTGACAATTTCCCCATCTTTATTCGTTCTCTAACAAGCTTCCCTGCAGTGGGTGAGCGCTGCTTTAGATGAATGGATGAGAAAGTCAGGCATTTGTTTTATAGGGTTGTTGCACTGGTTTGCCAAGATTGGTGATTTGTATTCACACCTTGATGTTCTTGGGCAACTCATCAGGGGCATCAGTGACTCTGAGCACTATAATAAAATGAAAGCAAAGCTGCAATTAAATTCTTTTTTCAGGTTTTTTTTTTTAATCAGTGGTCATGGGCATGGTCATGATATACCAAATTATTAGGTCTTTGCAGGAAATGTATAAAGTCTATTTTGTACCTACTTATGAAACTTATTTTTCTGATTTTTTTCCCCTTCCCTTCTCTTTCTCTTCTCCTTCCCAGTCCCAGTCCTTTGGGAGAACAAAGAAGCCACATCTGCTTGTTTAGTCAAGTATTGTCCAGTGGATTTATCATGTGACTAATGTGGTTATTTCCTCTTTGGAGCAGATTGCAATTCATCCAGGCCTTCCTATTCCATGCAACTCTTGTCCGTGTCCTCCATCATATTGGCTACAAGAGATCCAACACTAGAAACATTCCTCTATTTCTCTGGACATCATGAGGATACCAGTAAAACATCCAGGCTATTCACTGATTATCCCTCATTCTTGAAATATGCTCAACCCATATTCTTTTTCCACTAATTTATCTCCTTGATGACACACTTTACTTCCATTCTCCTCTAAAAAGATTGTTCAGTTAGAGAGGAAAGATATTTTAAATCAAAATTATGACAAAGTTTTAATAATGCAGAGACTAATTAATACCTAGGTCCTAGATTATTCTTTCTTTCTTCTTTCCTTTCTTCTTCCTGCTGTTCTGTGTTTCAGTCATTTTACTCTTCTTAGCAGTGTTCTGGGCATATAGAGTTAGAGAAAGTCTGCACCTTCAGGCAGAACATTCTTAGAGTTAATTGAAAATTAACCCTTCTAAGTCAAATTAATTCAATTTAGCAAGTATTTATTAAGTGCCTACTATATGCTGGGCACTATACTAGACACTGCAGATACTACCAGCATGAATATGGGCCAATGAAAATTGTCATAGGAGCATTCTCTCCCCCTGTTCCCAACTTGTGAAGGGGATGAAACCATTAGGGAACCATGAATTGTAAAAGCTGTAAATGTTAATTTAATTTTTAAAGAATTTAAAAGTATTTCCTAGATATTATTTATGTAAATACAAAAATTTAAAGCAACCTTTAGCTTTGGGAAACTTACATTCTACTGAGAGATACAAGATGTAAACAGATAAGCAAATATAATATGACTCAAAATGGGAGAAAACATTAGTATATTTCTCTGTCATGGGGCATTGATATTTATCCTTTCCTGGCTACTGAAGGTCTGGTGTATTCACAATTTATTGTGTGTATTTATGAAAGAGTGTATTGCCAGTTAACAGGAAGAGGATGAAAAGAAGAGGATATTTTGTAATTATTGTTATTAGGATGCTATTTCAATTCCAGTTTCAGCCTTAGCTTTGAGTCAATCATATCATCAAGCTGACTTTTAACGGTGATCCCTCCAGTGGGGGCTCATGAGATATAGTTCAGAAGTGCAAATCCCAGAATTGGTTCCCTGAACTTCAGATAGCCTTCTTTAGAATTTATTATACTACTTTATAAGTCTAGCTCCAGAGGGGATATATCATCCATTTTAAATATAGCATTTACTTCTTCATGATTGAATTCAAAGCTCACTGAACTTGGAGTCAGAAAGATCTATATTCACATTCTACTAGTTAGATGACTGTGGATTAGTCCCAATATTTCTGGGTCTCCGCTTTCTTATTTGTGAAAGAAAAAGTTTGAACTTCCCTTTCATTTCTAAATCTATGAGGCTACATGAAATTTTCTAGCTTCTTTTGTTCAGTAGTTTTTCAGTAGTGTCCAACTCTTCTGTGACCCTATTTGGGGTTTTCTTGGCAAAGATACTAGAGTAGTTTGCCATTTCCTTCTCTATCTTATTTTATACATGAGAAACTGAGGCAACCAGAGTTAAATGGCTTGCCCAGAATCACACAGCTAATATGTGTCTGAGGTCAAATTTGAACTGCGGAAGATGAGACTTCCTAATTCCAGGCTCAGCAATCTATCCACTTCTACCATCTATCTATCCCTTTTAACCAGTAACTTAGTAATGGGAAGAGAAAATCCATCAGGTGACCTTGACTTGGTAGTCAGTCTAATACTCTCCCACACTTTCCTTCTGAGCCTCCCAAAAATTGAACTACCTCTGACAATGCATGTGTCAATCTCATTACCAATATGGATATCCTTGGAAAATATACTGCCAAGGTCAGAGAACTTATCCATCATATTCAAAACTTCACAATTTACTGTAGCTGAGGATTCTCTATATGGATGGTATGGTGCTGACTGATGGAAGACCTGTGTTTCTTGGCATTGTTAGGCCAAAATTAGCACAAGCAGCAGAGAATTGAGCCATACTTTGTTGAATCTCAGATTAAAAGGCTTCATTGAATGTGCAGTCATTTGCAAACAAAAACTCAGGAACTAACACTTTAGTTTTAGCTTAAAACCTTTTTAAGCTGAAGAGTTTACCATCAATACGGTGACTTTGATTCCATGTTTGACCTCATTGAAGGAGTTTGACAACATGGCTGAAAACATTATGCTAAAAAGGAAGGAAGCAAGCACACACTCTTGTTTCACTCCATTGGTGACTGGGAAAGCTCGAGAGCATAATCCATTGCCCAGAACCTGGACAGTATCGAAGTCTTTGGTCAGATCTAAGGTATACAGAGCCATTATGTTGAACTCATTGATGTATGTCTGTGAAACATGGATAGTACACCGATGCCACGCCAGGAAACTGAATCTCTTCCATTTGAATTGTCTTAGGAAGATTCTGAAGATCATCTGGCAGGATAAGATGCCAGACACTGAGGTCCTTTCTCAGACTGAAGTACAAAGTATTATAACTCTACTGCAGCGAGCACAACTCAATTGGGCTGGCCACAACACTTGAATGATAAATGTATTTTTGCCAAAAAAAAAAATTATTTTGTGAAAAATTCACACAGGGCTAGCACTCACAAGGTGGTCAGAAAAAAAGCAAAACAAGGACACTCTCAAGATATCTCTTAAGAAGTTTAGAATTGCTTATATGACATGGGAGACATTGACACAGGATCTCCAGCATGGTGTTCTCTTATCAGAGAAGATGCTGTACTCTATGCACAAAGCAGAATTGAATTAGCCCCCCAAAAATGTAAGATGCACAAAATTAGAGAACCCAGCACAAATGTTCAAAAGGACTATCCGATTTGTGGCAGAGCATTCCAAGCTCATGCTGGTCTGATTGGCCACAATCAGACACACTGTAACTCGATGCTAACATAGTAGTATCATTTTGGTCCTCTTCAAGAATGGAGGACAACAACCAAAAATCAGATGACCCTGAATAACTGAAACCCAATAGATGGAGGCAAAGAGTAATTCAGGGATCAAGAAATCAGCATAAACACAGAGTGAAGATGAGATGCACAGCAAGATGTCATCACCCAAAACCATTGGTAGCTCTATCAAAAATGTATGTTGTGTATTGGATTACTTACTATCTCAAAGTAGGGGAAAGGGGGGGAATTGAAACACAAGGTTTTGCAAGGATAAGCATTTTAAAATTATCCTTCCATATGTTTTGAAAATAAAAACTTCAGTTAAAAAAAAAAGTATGCTGTCCTGACCATACATGCCTCCTAATGTATGTTTGCTATATTTGTTCCCTTCATGAATGTACTCTAGTCACCTAGGTTCCCTATATATGTTCCCTCCACAACTGTACTCTAGTCACCTAGGTTCCCTATATATGTTCCCTCCACAAATGTGCTCTAGTCACTTAAGTTCCCTATATATGTTCCCTCCACAAATGTGCTCTAGTCACATAAGTTCCCTATATATGTTCCCACTACAAATGTACTCTAGTCACTTAGGTTCCTTATGTATGTTCTCACCATAAATATACTCTAGTCACTTAAGTTCCCTATATATGTTCCCACCATAAATATACTGTAGTCACTTAGGTTCCCTATGTATGTTCCCTCCACAAATGTACTCTAGTCACATAAGTTCCCTATATATGTTTCCACTACAAATGTACTCTAGTCACTTAGGTTGCCTATATGTGTTCCCACTACAAATGTACTCTAGTCACTTAAGTTCCATTTGGTACTTATTCACACATGTTCCCTAACTACATGTTTCTTTCATGAAGGCCTTCTACATAGATTCTCTCAATACAAGTGTTCTTTGTATGTATGCCCAACTCTACCAATAATGTGGTAACATGCAGGAGAGTGTATCCCATATGTAGATGGGTAAATCTGTTCTTGTCACTTTCTTTGCTATCCAATTTGATTAAATGTTTTTTTTTGTATTGAACTACTATATCCGAGTAAGGGAAAAAACTATATTTCACTACTCAACAGAATGATGCACTCAAAATGAACACACTATTTTTATTTAAATTATAAAAGAACTGTGCTTTCATATCTGAATGTTTACCAACAAGCAAAAAAGAAGAGAAAAGAAAAGATTATCTCCTTTTTGTAAATGCTTCTACCTAAATGAAAGAAAAAGACTCAGTTGGGGAAAAAATCCAGAAATCAGCTGGGTTTGCTTTTATTTCTGCCAATATATTGGTCTATGGTTGGCTTCCAAGTATTAGAAAGCCAAATTTTTGTTTTTGTTTTTTTTTAAACACACACACAGGTGTGTTCTGTATATAATATGTATTCTGTATATTTTCCAACCATCTCATCATTGGTTAAAAAAAATTATTGCCTAGGTACAGGTGGGAGGGAGGAAAAAGCCCTTCAGCCTTCAGGGTTTTGTGGATCTCACAGCCCCATGCAATTAAGGCGCCATTGTTAATTTTCAAATTGTCATAAATCCATTTGAGAATTTGAGACAATTCAAAAAACAATTATGACTGAATGAAAAGTGAATTGGGCAATCAACTGAGATGAAATCCAGCCCCGAGAAACAAAACATGGGGAGAAAAAACCCCTTCAAATATGTTGGAAGAATAAAAGGCATATGGAGCTGGCTGATTGTGTGGGGATGGTCTTTTAAGACCAAGGTTACTTGACAGGAAGGTAGTGGGCTCAGCTCCGCTCTCAGGGAGACTTGGTTGTTTGGCGGAGTGCAGCAGATATTTTTGTTGTGTTAAATTGCATAATAAAAATATTTGAAGCCTACCCAGATGCACAAAGATCAAGCTGTATGTTGTTTACCTAAGAATATCAGCGAACAGAGCAGCAAATCAGCAAAATCGGCCTCAGCAGTAATCATGGAGCCCTGTGCCAAAAAAGATAGAATTCTGAAGAAAGTCATCTGTGGTATGGATAAGTTAATTCTTATACCCAAAGTTGGGAGTTTTCAATCATCAAAACATGGCTTTTTGATTTCCTCAGTACTCATTTTCAGATTGAAAAAGACCTGGGTGGCCATGTCACCAATATCAAAGAGAATTAAAACACTTAGATATGAACCTGTACTAGGATGTCATTCACTTAGCAAATGTTTTCTGAATTTTGGCAAGCTGCAAGGCACTAGGCTACACACTGGGGGGTGATAGAGATAAATAAGTCCCAGCCCTGAAACTAAAGAAGTTCATGTCTAATAGGAAGCTAGATAAGACAAAACATAGAGTCAGTCTATATCTAGGTCTAGAACCAGGAAGATAAATTCAAATCCAGCCTGTGTAATACTAGGCAAGTCATTCGACTTCTTTTTGACTCAGTTTCCTCAGCTATAAAATGGATATATCACAAGTACCTACCTCCCAAAATCAAATAACATATGCAAAATGTTTTGCAAATTTTAAAATTGTTGCATATATACATCCCAGCTATTATGTGAACAGTCTTTTTTATTCTCAATAGTACTTTATTTTTCTAATTAAACATAAAGGTAGTTTTCAACATTAATTTTTTTACACTTTTTATTATAGCTTCTTATATACAAAATATATGCATGGGTAATTTTTCAACATTGACCCTTGCAGAAACTTCTGTTTCAACTTTTCCCCTCCTTCCCTCCACTCCCTCCCCTAGGTGGCAGGTAGTCCCATACATGTTAAATATTCAACGTTCATTTTTAAAAGATTTTGAATTTCAATTTTTTCCTTCTCTTCCCAAGACAGCAAGCAATTTGATGTAGGTTATATATTAAATATAATTCCATGTTAGTCATGTTGGCAAAGAAAAATCAGAGCGAAAAGGAAAAACTATAAGAAAGAAAAAGAAAACTCAAATAATGTGAAAATGCTATGCTTCCATTAACATTCATTCTCCATAGCTCTCTCTCTGGATGTGGATGGCATTTTCCATCCCAAGACTACTGGAATTATCTTGGGTCACTTTCTGTTGAGAAGAGCTAAATCTATCATAGTTGATCATCAAACAATCTTGCTGTTACTTTGTACAGTGTTCTCCTGGTTCTACTCACTTCACTCAGCCTCAATTCCTATAAGTCTTTCCAGGCTTTTATGAATTCAGCCTGCTCATCATTTCTTATAGAACAATAATATTCCATTACAATCATATGCCATAATTTATTCAACCCCCAAACGAGGGGCATCCACTCAGCTTCCAATTCCTTGCCAGACCAGTCCATCCCCACCTCTAATGCATTTCTTTGATGATATCCCTCATCACAAGTGTCCATCTTAATCTCTTTACTTTTTTAACCAATATATCAAGACCTGCTCAAGTCCCACACCTACTATGCTTGTCTCTATTGCCCTCTGAGTGATATTTATTTTCAGTTCTTTGAATTCTGTGGTATTACAATTATACAATCCATACAATGATGGATTCGAACCCAGGACTTCAATGTTTTTTTCAATGATTTTTTTTTCAATGATTTTCACTTCAATGCTTAGATTTCAACAAGCACTTAATAGTAAGTGCTTCCTGAGACCAAATCTAGGCTTCTGGTTTTATCTTTTAAAACCCCTCCCAACCCCAGCATCACTTTCCAATCTTATTCCAACCTACCCTTCACACATTATATAGTCCTGCCAACTGGCCTCCTTCTATTCCTTAGGTACCACAATCCACTTCCTTTCTCTGTCTTTCTTGTCTCTGTATTAACTATCCCCCATACTGGCTGTCTCCTGCTTCCTCCTGCCTCTAAGAATCTCTCAATGCCTCCAAAACTCTGCTCAAATTTTCATGAAATCTTTCCTGATCCTTCTAATCACAAATATCCTCCTCTTTCCAAAAATTTGCTTTACAAAATATTATTTTGAATATATTTTCATTTATGTACATGTTTTTCTCTTCTAATAGAATGTAAGCTTAAGGTGAAGGACTTCCATTTTGGTCTTCATCTTCCCTGGACTGGCACATAGAAAATGATTAATAAATGTTTATTGATTGATGCATCGAATGATATTAAGCATACCAAAATGGAAAAAGTAACAATTGCTGCCCTCACAGATTTTAAATCTAGACTAGGGGGAGAAGACATATGAAGATATAAATGCATTGGAATTATAATTTCATAGGAGCTGTCCAAAGTGGGCATGAAGTCTGGAGTTCTATTGCTTCAGTGGTCCATGGAAGACTGCATCATTGAAGTAATAAAAACTTGGGCTTCATTCCCATGCCCAGCTGAGACTATATATCTAATAAGGATCAATGGAGCAACATTCTAGGTGGAGATGATCTACCCAATGGGGAACAGTCCTGTGAGAGTGTTGTGACATCATGACAAGACATCAGTGGTCCTGAAAGGCTAGAAGTATGAATCAGAGTTCCATATATGTGCTCTGATGGATTCTCATTTTCTCCTAATTTATCATGACTATTCATGCCCACTGCCTCTCTCTGGGGAGCCATGAACTGTGGCTTTGAATTGGTTTGTGAACCTTGTTGCAATGAGTCAGTTTCTCTTTTAATTACTAGTGATGGGAGAGAAACAACTCAGTGATCAAAAGCTATGAGAACTTTTTTTATTAATTTTATAATTATAAAAATTTTATTAATTTTTATTAATTTTATAATTATAAAAATTTTATTAATTTTTATAATTATAAAAAAAGCTATGAGAACTGATGAAAGGAAGAGAAAAAACAAGCATTTATTAAGCACCTACTATGTGCCAGGCACATAGTCTCAGAACAACCCTGAGTGATAGGTGCCATTACTATCCCCACTTTACGGTTGTGACTTGCTAAGTGACTTACCCAGGAATAGGCAGCTATTAAGTGTCTGAGGCCAGATTTGAAAATAGTTTTTCCTGACTTCAACTTCAGGTTCTGTCTACCTATGAATGGAGGAAATGACAAAGAACTTAAGTTTTATTTCCCAGGGGGCATCTTAATGTTGAGACATGACAAAAATTGGAGTTACTCAGTGGCGTGATCTATCAGTCTGTAAAGGATCCCATACATGATTCCATACAAGTCATCTTCTGCACCTGGAAGGTGAGAGTTAAGAAAGGAAAGAGAAATCCCCAATTTCTCCCTTAATGCACTTCGATATTTAGAAAATTCAAGGGAGAAAGAGCATTAAGGAGACTAAGCTGACCTCTTAGATCTCCTTTATAAATCAAGGGCTTTAGAAAATCATTTCAAGAGGGAGAAAGTACCAGTTACTGAGGATGTAGAAAGGCTTTGAGGAGAAGTTGGCCCTTGAGCTGTGCTTTGAAATGAGTTTGGATTCTCCAAGGTCATGGTGCATTCCAAACACAAGTGACCACTTATAGGGAGGAGATAAAATGGCATCTACAGGGAACAGGTAAGTGTTTGATAGACTTATTTGAAGGATAATATTGTTAAAAAAAATTAAAAAAAAGGCACAATTGAGACTTTTAAAAGTCAAGTAAATATACACTATTTTAGCTATACAAATAATCCACCATATAGTTAGTTTTCCATTAAATTTCTCTGCCAAACTATGCTTGTGAGCCTTCAACTCAGAGAAGTAACGGGACTTTCTTCCATTTTCTTCCTGTAGCTGATAGATAGAAGCCTGAATATGCAAAAGCCTATATGCTGTAGACCCCCAAATCAGTAAGTACTCAAAATTGTGTGCAAAATATGAATAAAATATTGATTTCATTAAAAATGTTAAGGACTACTTAATTCCAAAACATTTTATATGTTTGCATATTTATTTCCAAATTTGCATATTTGTTTGCATATAACTTGTAAAGATGAATGTTAATTATACTTTGAAATCATTTATAAATTGTAACTAAGAATGTTGTATGAATTTTTAAAAACCACCAAATTCTCAAGTACCGCTAATTATAAAGTGCCATTTAACGTACACTGGAGCAGGCCTCATATTGAAAAAATATTGAGTTCTTGACAAATAAAAAAAGCAGGATTATTAACTACACTCGTTGATTAAGTGATACCTCAGGCAATCGAAGTTTAAATCGTGTTTTGCTTATCTAAAGCAACCATTTCCTCTTTGCTGAATGATGCTCAGGGATTCGTGTCCCCAACCAGAAAGAAATTCAGCCTCATGCTTCTATGTTATTTCACCCTGAAGTCTAGACCTGGGAAAATTATTCCCCTCTTTTAGTTCAACTTTTCTTGAAAACATCACTGAGGAAGTAAACAGGAATTATCATAAACAAGGCTAATGCTATAAGACTACCTCTGCAGGGCCTTGTGTCAAATGAGGTGAGCTGAAAAGATTTGACTGTACGCTAATTGGATTTGTAAAATGATTCTGAGTAATTTAAAAAGCATTTACACAAGGTCAGATTTGAACTGGTTTCTAAAAAGAACCATAGAGAAGAATGAAATGTCTAAGTAATTATACCGGACATGTAGATCTAACACAGTATCTATTAAATTGGGCATGAAATTGGACTTTTTTTAAGTACTCTGGGTCTCACAGTATAAATCTCTAAGCCAGTTTCTTATATTTTTGATAAAACGCGTAATTATCCCCAGCACAGATCTGCTGAATAAAGGATCCACTGCCCATGTATCATTTTTCCAAAATTAGCAACTATTGTAAGACAGTTTTCTTTAAAAAAGAAAAAAGTAGCTATACGTTCCACTGATTTCATTTCAGCTCCTTCCACTACCCACAATAAAACTCATAAACAGAACCAGTTCAGCATTTTTCCCCTCTTCTATTAATTTGGAGTTGTTTTATTAAAAAAACAAAAAAAAAAACCAAATACTATTGCAGAAAAGAATAGATGCTGAATTATTTCATGCTTTCATATTATCGGTGTCCTATCTGAATCCATCCTAATATAATTGGAGATAAAGTCTACATGGAGATAACAAGCTGGAAATTTCCATGCATGCTAAATAGCACTTACTGTACTGGCAGAACAAAACCCAAATCTAGCAAATTATTTGATATTAAAAGACATAAGTAAACAAATTAGATTGTACATTTGTGGTTTTTTTTTCCCTAGGTATTAATCAGTCCCAGATAGCCCCATTACAATTTACTCTTCTCCTCTGAGTTAATCAGAATTTAGATTTCTAAAGTCAAAAGGAAAAAAACCTGTCTCCCTCTGCTGGGGAGATGCTCAGAATTTTGTTCTTTGCCGCAGTCTTTGCTGAAAGCAGGGTATATTGTACTGGAAAAAGAGAATTCTTGGACAGATGGATTTGGGTTTCTTTAAAAGATAGTTCAATGGTCAGGATAAGTACCCCAAAAGTCCAGGTTCACATCTGACCCTGATGTTTTTGCAATTCTATGAAGGAAAATGAGTTAATGCTTTTATTTGTATGTTTTTCTTTTGGGGGAAAGAGGAGAGGGAGAAGATTATAAGACCATACATTTAGAACCAAGTTTAATCCAATCCTCTCTTTTTTACTGATAAGGAAATAGAGGCTCAGAGAGATTAAATGGCCCGCATATTATCATATACCTAGGAGGACACAGACATAAGGAAGAGAATTAGATATGTCACTTACTACGTGTTGAGCACTATACCCTACTTACAAATTTTATCTCATTTGATCCTCACTACAACCTTTCAAAGAACATTCCATTATTAGCCCCATTTTACAGTATTGGAAATTGAGACAGAATTTAAATGACTTGCTCAGGGTCACACACCATATTATGTGTCTCGAAGTATGTATCTCTAGGTCAGGTCTTCCTGATTTCAGGCCCAGAGTTCTATCAAATGCCTCACCTCCTGCCTCTAAGCTCAGACTGGGGGGGGGGGGGGAGAGGAGAGAAACAGACAGATAGAGACAGAGACACAGAAACAGAGACAGACAGACAGAGATAGGAGGGGAGAGAGGCAAAAAGACAGAGAAATAGGCAGAGAGAGGAAAGAGGGGAGAAGGAGAGAGGGGAGAGAGAAATATTCATGCTTAGGATCATGGGTTTCAAGTTTAAAGGGACCTTAGAGATCATCTCAATAAATTCCTTCACTTCACAGCTGAGGAAACTGATGCTAGTGAACCTTAAGAAGATATTTGTTGAAGTCTTGTAAGTACTGATGGGGAAAACTCAGGTGAATCACTGCCTTTTCTCTGCCATCTTGGCTCCACAATGTTATTTTCCAAGTTAGACTTCTTATCTACATTTTCTTTTGAAACTCCTTCTGTTCTCTTTGATGCATTTTTAGATACTTTGCTGACCTTTTTTTCTCCTTTGTTTTTGTTTATTTGTTTCTTTTGGGGGGGGGGTGGGAGTGGGTAAGAGAGAAACTTTATTACAGGCTTTCCTCTTTAAACAGAGACAGAGTTAGCATTGTTTAAAAGTCCTGCCAAATTTAGTAAGTTCCTATTATTCCTAGCAGTTGTTTTTTTTTTTTTTTTCTTTCTGGCTTCAGGGTTCTTTCTATCTGTCTGTCTCTTTCTTTCAGTCTTTCCATTTTTCTGTCTCTCTGTCTTTCTCTGTGTTTCTATCTCTCTTTCTCTCTCTGTCTTTTTGTGTCTCTATGTGTGTGTCTCTGTCTCACTATCTTTCTTTGTCTCTGCCTCTGTCTCTTTCTCTACACACACACACACACACACACACACACACACACACACACACACACAATGATGATGATGACATTGAAGATATTAATCCTATAAGTAAGGTAATGGCTATAAGAGTAAGAATAATAGCAAAGTTTCAAAATGCTTTATAAATATTATCTCATTTGATCCTCATAACCACCCTTGAAGGTAGTTCTTTAACAAACAAGGAAACTGAGGCTGACAACATTAAATGGCTTAACAGAGTGGCCCAACAATTAAATGTCTAAGTCAGGACTGGAATGCTTGTCTCTATAATAATAATTGATTTTTCAATGATTAGCAAAACACTTTTAATTTGAGAATCGCCACACAATAAAAGGTTTTATTTTCAATACTTTACCAGGTAAGAAAATTGAGGTTTCAAAAGAGTAAGTATTTTGTTCAAGGCCAAGTAGATAGCAGAACTTGAACTTGAACTTTTGTCTTCCTGACCCCAAGTCTAAACTCTCCCTTTTGTGCAACCTCAGGGTTGGTCACTTTTCAATTTTTCCTAGTTGCCATCATCACCCTACTCACCTTTATCCTTGGCTTTGCTGCCAAGACAAAGAGAAAATAGTTTCATTTTTATGAATTAACAAAGTAAAAACGACCTCCAGCCCCCAACCCTAGCTGTCCTAGAACTCTGTTTCTTTCTAGATAATTTTTTAAATAATGTCCCTTTATACTTCTCTGCCACAGAATGACATTTGCCCCTTCTCTGATTCTGTTATGATTTCCACCTTTCTTTTTGTTTTCCTACCACTTCCTTTCCTCATATAGATTAACATGGGACAGAGCCACACGTGCTACCCAATCTGTTCCAGTTTCCCATTTAGCTGCATACAATTGGTGACTTTTGTAAAAATGTCCCAATTCCTCTCATCACTACTGGAGTAACAGCAGTGAACTTACTAGATGGCCAAGGGCCCTCATTGCCCTTTTTCCTAAATCAGCTTTAGACTTCTTGCCTACTTGTGGCCACAGCTCTTCCAGCCAGGAGATACATGAAGGTTCTTTTAAATCCTTTAATAGAGCAGCAGAGCCTCTTAATGGACAGATGCCCCACAACCAAAAATAATAATAATTACTAACACATATATAGCAACTTAAAATCAGTGTATATCTTATTTGATTCTCATAATCCTATGAGGTAAATACTATTATAATCCCAATTTATAAGAAGATAATTTGTTAATAGATGAAGAAGAAAATGAGACTGAGAAAAGTGTGTGAAGTAGGATACAAAGCCAACATCTTAATGTTTCTAAGTCCGCTGTGCCAGGGCTTCTTAAACTTTTTGTAATCATGACCCCTTTTCACCCAAGAAAATTTTATGTGACCTTGAGTACATAGATACATAAAATAGGTGAATAAATCAAATATTTATTGATAAATAATGAAGAAATTTATTTTAAAACTATCTTTGGTATACATATTATTTTGCCATTTAGTAAAGACAAAAACTAATGAGATGGATGTGCTTGTTTATTTTTACATAAAGCATTAAATCACAGCAGGATAAATGATTCTGCAGGATATAGAGCATTTCGAAATCTTTTACTGTCTCCAAATTTTTTTGTGATCCTACCTTCAGTTATGCAACCTCGACCCACAGTTTAAGAAGCTTTGCAGTACACCACTTTCATGCCTCAGTTAAGGACTTATTTCTGACTAGATAAGTCAATTAGAGTTCTAGGCAACTCTTAAGTTCAAGTCTGCCAACTTATAGTCTTACTTCTAGCAACTAAGACAATAAATTGAATAGAAGGTGCTGACCTGCACTGGAAGAGGGAGTTTCCTTATCTAGAAGTTTTCTATATCAGCAAAGGTCATTTTCTATCACCTATTTCTAATTTCCTTTAACTATTCAATTCTTTTTAAAAGTAAACTTCCAGTGGCTTCAACGTGATGAACAATTCCACTCATTGCAGTTTCTATACTAGAAAGACAAGTCTTTTCCACCCTCAAACCCAAGCATCTCCTTTTCCAAATACAGTCCCGCAAGCCCATCCCCATGCACATACTCATGGGTATTTTTTAAAAGTGAAAGCTGAAGTTCTAAAATGAATAAAGTTTTTCATGTTCAAATCATGCCTCCAGGGTGGTTTTGAAACTGCAAGATACTTGTTATTACTGCAGGCTTTTTTTATCCCACCAGAAAAATAAAAGTGAAATTTCTAAACACCCTGAGTTTTCTGGGGTTCGTGAACAAAATGCAGCAAAATCTCACTCACGATCAAAAATAAAATAGGTTAGCAGCTTTTCTTTAACTAATATTCATGCCTTTTGAAAAGTGGCCTGTTATGAAGAAGAGCATATTAAATGAGTGCCTAGCTCTTTTCAACTAAGAAATAATTCAGTAACTTTTTTCACTCTAAGAAAAATTTACCTATATTTGAAACTAGAGGAACAAAATTAGAGCTCAATGGCAAAGTTACAAAACACAAAAAATCCTGAGTCCACCTGGAGCTAGTTGGCCTTTTCCCAAAAGAATGTGAACATGGATGTGGAAAAGATAGAGAAAACAGTGAGAGGAGAGGGAAAAGAAGAAATCCACAGAGAAAGGAAGGGAGAAATAGAAAAGGGAAGGAAGACAGAAGAGAGGGGGAGGGAGAAAAGGAGAAAAGAAGGAGGGAGAGGAAAAAGGAGGACAAAAGGAAAGGGAGGAAGGAGAGGAAGAAAGAGAAGAAAGGAAGAAGAAAAAGAGGAAAAGAAAAAGGCAGAGAAGGAAGAAAAGGAAGGGAAGAAGAGTGGAAAGTAAAGAAGGAGGAAGGGAGGAAAATTAAAAGAAACCCTAGAGGGGATCCAATCTGTATTTGAGCAAGAATATCCTCTACAACAGGCCAATAAGAGGTTGCAAACTCACCATTCCTCAGGGTAATCTATTATTTTGGACAACTCTAATCATTTTGGAAGTTTTTCTTCTTAACATCAAGCCAAAAAATGTCTCTTGGAAACTTCCACTTATTATTTTAAGCCCTACTCTCTAGATAAAAAAAGCAGAACAAGGCAAGTTACTCTACCATGTGATAGCTCTTCAAATAGTCATGGGTCCCATTAAATCTTCCCTTCTTTGGAGGTGGGGGTTGGAAGAGGATATTGCAAGTAGGCTGGAGTTCCACAGTTCTAAAAAGACTGTGACCTCAGTGAAGACAGGGACCAACCTAACTTTGTTTCTCCCCCAGCACCTACACAGTGTTCTGCACCCACGATTTACTAAATGCTTATTCAACGGATGACTGTAGCAGTCTGTGAGACAGTTCAATAAACAAATAGAAAACTCTCTCTAGTTTTCAGTTTTGTACTTTCTCATGCTCTTTAAGATGGATTATGGTGCTGAGAGTAACTGGAGTTTTCAGAGTTCTGTATAGCTTTGGGGTGGTAGTGTCAACTATGAGAAAACCTGAAGGCCTTTGGGAAGGCCACAAAGAGTAAAAAGAGCTTATGGCTTCACCAGAACCCTCAGGACAGGTCATGAAATGAAAAAGTACAGGAATTATAGACACCAAATCATAAAATGTTTCATAATAAAAGTGTTCCAATAAAGATGGATTTCTCTCAAAAAATAAAATTATGTATATCATTTGTAGCTTTTCTTACTAGTTCCAAAAATAAGGGGCAATGGGCTTTAACTAAAAGTTACAAGTTTTTTATGTTAACTGAATAATCCAATGGGCCATTGGAATCATATTAATTAAGAAATGTTTAATCACTAGGTGGTGCTGCTAAGCACTAGCCTGATACTGCTCAATAGGAAAAATCAGAGTCTGGCCATGATGTATGATCATTGCAGCTTTACTGAACATGAATATTTGAACCTTTACCTACTAGAATACCTTTATCACATCCCTAAAGTGAATAAATCTCACTGAATCCCAGTCATCTGACTATGGCATAATCTTAGGGACCAACAGACACATCTTCCAGTACCATGGACAGTGTTCTACTCAGCAACAAAAACATTAAATAAATGCCTAATAAAACATCAATGTGTGTCTGAATACATACCTGTGATTTCTCCTAGATCTAGGCATGTAAACTGTGGGATAGTGAAGAATCTATGGGTAGGCTAGAGACAGGACTGATGGTAGAGGAGAGACTGGATCTAAATTAAATGTACATACAAAAGTTTGGAGCTTTAGACTTTGAAATCTCTTCTCTGGCAGATATTTTCATGAATAACACTCCCATGAGCATCTGGATGAGAGAGTAGCATGCTGTAATCTCCACACAACAACCATGTTCCTATGCCTCTATTTCTTTTATCATTTTCTTGTTTATTCTTTTCTTATCTTAGGTGAGTGAATATCTGGAAAAGGAATTAACCAATTGACCTTGTGAGTGTCAAAAGATCAAAGAGACATTAGAGGTTTCCTCAGCAAGTAAAATCAATAGCAAATGCTACCGGAGCGGCAGCCAAATCCAGTGAGAGCCAGCATTAGCAGCTGAGTGACTTGCTTGACTTAAACAAGCAGTTGTTTGGTTCAATAGTCAAAAGATCTCACCATGCAAAGAACCAGCTCATCAG
Organism: Sminthopsis crassicaudata; assembly: GCF_048593235.1. Classification (NCBI taxonomy): domain Eukaryota; kingdom Metazoa; phylum Chordata; class Mammalia; order Dasyuromorphia; family Dasyuridae; genus Sminthopsis; species Sminthopsis crassicaudata. The sequence continues at coordinate 35,439,825 of NC_133620.1, read as the reverse complement.
AGCAATGGTTACTCCCAAGAAAATATAGCAGAATCTCTTTGAAGGAATAAAAGCATTCCCAAGGCTACAAGATAAAAGGCACCTGTTGGCTCCACATGTTCTTTACGTATATTGTTTGCTACCTTTGTCCTTTGTATAGCTAATTAGACAGCACGGTGAATAAAAAACTGGGCCTGGAGTCAGGAAGATGAATTGAAATTCAGCTTCAAACACTTACTGGTTGTGTAATTCTGGGTAAGTCACTTAATCTCTGTCAGCCTCAATTTCCTCATCTATAAAATGGAAATAAGAGAACGTACCTTAACATTGTTTTGGTGAGAATGAAATGAAATAATATATGCAACATGTTATTTAATTATATCTATACATAATTAATTATATAAATTATAATTATTAAATGAGATACTATATAAAGCACTTAAATCACTATGTAAATATTAACTATTACAGACCTTTCAATGGGAATATATGCAGGAGAAAGCAAGTTTAGCAAGAAGAAAAGTAAATTTAGTGACATGACAGGGTGAAGACTTTAACGTCTTCTTTAGGGTCTATAAAATGATATAATAATATCTCTTGTTTACTGAATCTACATGTACACGTGTGTATATGTACATATATGGCTATGTGAGTAACATGTTTTAAGGTTTACAAAGCACTTTCCTCCCAACAATCCTGTAAAATAGATAGTGACAGAGGCAGAGGATTTAGAGCAAGAGAGGAACTTATCACCTATTCCAGTTCCTTTATTTTACAGATGAGTACACTGACACCCCCAGGAGAACTGACTTGCCAAGGTCACATAGGTTGGAAGTATCAGGAAATGAGGTTGGAAGCCAGGTCTTGTGACTACAAATCCAGTCCTGTAAGCCCTGCCTCCCCATTGTCCTTATTTTCCATATGAAGAAAAAGAATCTCAGTGATGTCAGCTGCTTGCCCAGAGTCATATATCTTTTCATCATCCAGGCTGGGCCTGAAACTCAGGCCTTTTCTCTCCAAGACAAGTGCTCTCCAAATGGTACCCTGCTGGCTCTCATAATGAGACCATGTCTGAAAAAGCATTTGAAGAAGATCATTATGACTGCTAAGTCAACTTTTCTTTAGTTTTCATGCCACATCACAGTGGTGGGTTGATAGCATAGCAACAAATTCAAATGTTGCAAGGATTAGAACGAGAATTTACAGTCACTGGCAAGGAATCCTCATGCATTTTCTTAATTTTAATACCTAATTTATTTTTTGTCATTGACTGAATCAGATTAATCCCATCTAACAGATCTCTTTTAAACACCTCCGATGCACAAGGTGCTGTGCTAAGAGCTGGAGATGAGACAAAATTGAAAAACAGATCCTGACTTCAAGAAGCTTACCTACTCATAGAGGAATTCCCATGCTATGCTGTTTGAGCTCATCCTAGATGTAAAGTTTGGCAACAATTTCAAGAAGATATCCTACTAGAAGGATCAGGGACGTACTGCAAGTCCTTTTAACATAGTTTCTGGAATCTCAGTATTTTATTAAGACTTGAACTCAATGGAAGGAGAGATTGGGATCCTAGACTTTTTTTCAAGAAAGAAATAACAAGTCTTTTATTTATTTGTAACAACCAGTGAACATTTATTAAGTGCATACTATGTTCTAGGAACTATGAGTAGGGATAGTTTCGTTCTTTGTACTTGTATTGCCAGTTTCTAGTATGGTACCAGGCACATAAAAATGCTTGTTGATTGACTGATGAATAGATGAACAAAAATGTGTTTTGTCCTGAATTCAGCATTTCAGAAACCAAACTTATTTTCCCTCCCCAGAAAAAGACTCTTTCCTCTGGATTAATGACTTAATATCCATACCAGTGGCTAGAAAACTTGAAGTCAATCCCACGCTGTAATGTTCTCTGGTTCGGTTTTCTTGGGGTCTCTGGGGGCAGCCTTCCTTTCAGTTCAGTAATCACCACAAGAACAGCAAGGGGTTAAAGTCCAAATTCTTTATTATGTCTTTCAGAGTCTTGTCTCCTTTCCTGGGGCTGGGCAGCTTTCTGGAGAGCCTTTCAGATTGGCCTTGGTCTCAGTGGAGAAATGAAGGAGGAGAGCCTGCCACCAGGAGCCTGGCTGAAAGTGGAAATGAATCTCTGTCTTTTTGGCTACAAGAGCTTCTCATGAGCTGGTCTTCTTTGGCTCTCTCTCTCCTCTCTGAGAGCTTAAGCTCCTGCCTCCAGTTCTCTTGTCTTCTCCACCTCTGAATGAATCTACCTGAGGCTCCCAGCTTATATGCTCTACTCTGAGTATAAACCAATCATTATATCACTTGGAAACCATTATTTGTTGTAAGATTAAATCAATTTAGAGAATTATTAAGCATCATGCTAAACTAGATAACCATTGTCTTTATCAATTCCACTTAGTACCTTGTAAGAATCCTTGTTTCAAGTTCAGAGTTCTGGCCCATAACACCATACACACAGTGAGTCTTCCACCAATTCCAAAACTAAACTTTCTATTTCTATAGAACCTCTATAGAACCCCTCAACCCATTTCTCCATCCAATTTCACTATTTTTGCCATGGGAATCATTCTCCCAATCACAAAGGCTCAGCAGCTAAGCATTCTTTTTTTACTTTTGTCCTCCTCCTTCTCCCTTACCATCATATCTAATGTTATCATGTCTTATCAAATCTAACTCTATATTATCTCCTCCATACAACTTTCCTTTACTCACATGGTGATTATCATTGTATAGGCCTTTATGATAAAACATATATTAAGCAATGCTTACTATGTACTGTGTTAATAATGTAGTACATTTTTGTAATATATTTTATTTATTTTGTTAAATGTTCCTGATCATATGTAAAAATATTTCAACATTCATTTTTTTAAATTGTGAGTTCTAAACTTTTTTTCTTCCCTTCAATCCCCCCAGTCCCTTGAGAAAGCAAGCAAAATGATATCAATTATACATAGTCATGCAAAACACATTTTCATATTAGCCATTTTAGAAAACAAAACATCCCAAAAAATAAGAAATATTAAAGAAAAACCACAAGTTTTTGCTCACATTGACTATTATCAAGGCAAACCATAAGTCCCAAGAAGGAGTATGACCACATGTAAGAAAGACTCATCCATGTGTCATTTAAGAAAAGCTTTTCAGAATCCCACCAATCAACAGAGGCAACTGGTGGCACAGTAGATGAAGGACTGGACTTTGAATCAAGAAACCTAAATTCAAATCTGGCATTAGACTTTCACTAGATCTGTGATCCTGATGAAGTCACTTAACTTCTGTTTGTCTCAGTTTCCTCAATTCTAAAATAGGGATACTAATGGCACCTACTTTCCCAAGGTCACTTCAAGATAATCTTTGTAAAACACTTAGCACATTGCCTGACACATGGGGGATGTTTAAGTAATGCTTGTTTCCTTCTTTCAACAAGTATTTATTAAGTTCTTCCTTTGCGCCGGGCAAGTGCACCAGGTACTGGAGTTACAAAGACAAAAATGAATCAGTTCTTGCCCTCAAGAATATGACATTCTTTGGAAGAAACCTCTATGTATGCATTTAAGAATATGCCCAGTGTGGGACACTTTAGGAGCATCTGGTGATTAGGGACTGTTGCCAAAAGCTTATTAGTCAAAGACAAATATTGTATTAATCTCAAAGATCAATGATGGGTGAGAAAAGGCTTAGTTTTAAACTCCCTGAGAAGAGAAGCTCTCAGCATGAATGGCTCTTATTAGCAAGATATAGATGAACAAATTTAAGATGGACTCAAGGGAATATCCAAATACCAATCCAAGTAACCTTGACAATTGGAAAATACAGCCTTACTTTTTTATCCAAGGGGATTTATCTTTATTCAAGGGAACACTTCACAAAATGGAAGGGAATGGGAAAAGGTCATAGAGTCAGACACTCTGGGCAATGACTACTCCCCTCTCCACTGGGACAAAATGTCCCCAAAGGTATTCTGAGCAGAAAGAATAGGACCATGTGAATGATTAGACATGAAGTCTTTTCATTAATTCTCAGTGGCAGAAAGTAGAGATAGCTAAAGTCAGCTCTGAATTACATCTCTAAGCCTGGATTGTTAAATGTTTAGTGAACATTTATACCTTGTAAACCAGCAAACAAATACAACAGGACTTGATTTCCTCTTCTGTTGCTTGTGTAGACTTCTAAAAGTGGTGGGGAAAAAATGTAAATAATACTGGTTAAATTTAAAAGTGTGTCATGTGTACAATTTCCCACAAGAGCAATAAACTGTTATACTGTTGTAAACTGAGCATCCAGAAAATCCACAGCAAATGGGAGAGAACCAAGACACAACTCTAAACTGACACACAGAGGTAGCAATGATAATAGCCCCAGCCCAAATGGAGAAATTAGCAAAGAAAATTCTTTGAATTTTGTGAGAAATGAATTAATTTTCACCTCTCCTCTCACTATATTATCCTCTCTCCTGGCATTTTCTCACTTTCTCTTAAACATTTATTCTGTGTTCCAAGTTACAAGGTCTTGTTCCCAAGGGTTCCAAATTCCCTGGCTAGTTTGTTGGCTTGTTTTTGTATTTTCATAAGACAGAAAGAGAAAGTAAATGAATCTCTTATAGTGGGATTTCAGACTTTTTCAAGGGGAAAAAATTTTGTTTTGGGTCAGATCCTTTGTGAAGTTGTTGTTTGTCCTTTGTTCTCCAAGAGGACCATGACATCTGGGAGGTGGTGCCATGGCATGTTAGTGAATTGAATTTAAATGAGGGAGGGCTGTGCAAGATTACCTGCCTCACTTTTCCCTCCAGAGCCATCTAGGTCCCCTGACAAGATATAAATCAAGATGACTAGAGAAGATCCTGGATGAAATGGGAGACCTGGGCCTTTTAAGCTAAGGCCTTTAAATAGGTCTCAATTTGACTGAGGCAACATCCATTCAGTGATTAAGACTAGGTAGAGCAAATGAGGCAAAGAATCTCCTCTTCACTTAGTCAAAAAAATCCAAATAAATCAATGAATCTGGAAGGAGGAAATCATCTAGGTTTCTGACCAAAGCAGAAATGACTGCTATTTACATTCAATCAGAGTGGATCAGGACCCAAACAATGACCAAATGGGGCTTGGCCTAGGGCCTGCTACTGGCCAATTAGAATCAGATTGGTTTTGGTTTAAGGCCTGGTCCTTAAGAAAGATATCTAGCCAGTAAACCCCAAAATACCTTAGAAGTGTTCAGAACAAAAAAAGATGCTTTTAAGAGCATCTGTGAGTAAGGATAATGATACTCTATATGGACAGAGGAAGGAAAGGATGAAAAAAAGGAGGGAAGGAAGGAGAGAGGGAGGGAGGATTTGGATTTAAGTGAGGGAGGGCTGGAAAGTGAGGCCTTTGTAAAGTACTTCAAATTAGACTACCTAGTTAACTGCCTGCTCCATTAATCCCAAAGGCAGTTCTTAAAAGAGAAAGTAATTCAGATTTCTAACAGCCCTTGCAGAAGGAAGTCTAGAAAAATACCCTAGAAGTGGTGAACTGTTCACTGTGTCAGCAATCTTAAGAACCAAAGTTGTCCAAATATGAACAAAGGAGAATGACAAAATCATAGAAAGAAACTGTCAGGGGAATAATGTCTTCTGTTAAGTGAACTTTCCCAGGGTTGCACAACTAGTAAGTATCAAGCGTCTGAGGCTAGATTTGAACTCAAGTCCTCCTTATTCTAGGGTCAGTTGCTTTATCTGAGATTAATCTCAGAGCAATTTGTTCTCAATCCTACTCTATCCAGAACTCTTTGTTCATTTCCAAGATTCTCATTTTAGGAAAAAATATCAATAAGATGGAAATCATCCAAAGGGGAGTGGGAAATAGTAGAATTGTATTTCTCTCGTTTTTTCTTTTTACAACTTTTTCAAAGTGGTACTTCCAAGAACCCCCATCCCCTTTTAACAAAAATAAGAAAAGTATGCAAGTAAATCCCATAAAATAACTAGCATAATAGATGTCTCCAAGATCAAAACAATAGGTTGGGTAGCCTAGAGATGCTAGCTTAGAGATGAGATGCTGTTATTGGTCAGGGACCTTCATTTTCAAAAAGGACCAATGACAATGAGGGTGATGTTATGAATTGTGAGTAAATTGATTTTAAGTGAGGCAGAGCTGTTCAAAGTCATTAGCCTCGCTCCTCCAGAGTCAGGAAAGTCCAATGACAAGACAAAAGTCAAGACTTCTCAAAGAAAAGAAGACTTGGGATAGGGAAGATAATGACATCTTTGGGTATTTGAAGAGCTGTCATATGGAAGAAACATAAGACCTTTTCTGCTTGGCTCAGATGGAAAAATAGGAGTAAGTTACATATAGAAATTACAAAGAGGATGATTTTAACTTGGTATTGATAAGTTGAAAAGTGGCCTATTTACTGATCCTTAAACGAAGCACCCCATTTCTCACCTCCATATCCTTGTTCAGATTCCCCACCACCACAGTTGGAATACACTTCCTATTCATTTCAACCTCTTAGAGGACCTTGCCTCTATTAAGCCACAGTTCATGTTTCACTTCCAAAAGAAAGCTTTCTTTAATTTAGCTGTTAATTCTCTCTTCAGCTTCAAAATACTGTGTATATAATTCAATTTGTATTGTTTTCCCCAGCAGAATATAAATTCCTTAAAGGCAACAACTTTTTCTTTATATTTGTCTTTACCTCTGAATACCTTCCTTGCACACAGTAGGTGCTTAATAAATGTCTATTATATTGAAATAGATTTAATGGAAAACTTCGGACCAATTAAAACCAACCAAAAAATGAATAGCTATCCACTCCAGTGGAAAGAGTAGAGAAAACATGGGACTTCAAGCCAGAAAGACAGGTTCAAATCTCATATCAGATGCTTACAAATGAGATCCATGTGTAAAGTACTTTGCAAACTTTAAAGCACTATTAATTTTTGTACTTATTGTTATTAATACTGGTATTATTCATTGTGGAACCCTGTGAATGTTATTTGCCCTCTCTGTTTCTCAGTTTCCTCTCTTTAAAATAATCAAGTTGCATTCAATGACCTCTAAGATGTCCTTTAAATCTCAATCTATCATCCTATGATAAAAGTGACTTTATATATAAAAAACTTCTCCCTGAAGTTAAGATTCTATGACCTCTTGTCTGGAATGTTGTATAGAGAATTTTTGTCCAGGGAAATATTGAACTATGTACCCTCCAAGGTCCCTTTCAACTCTGAAGTTGTGTGATTTTCTATCATTTTCTGAAAAATCACGAGCTCAAAAGCAGTTGAAGAGAGCTAAGAATCAGATAGCAGCCACGAGTTTCCTCCTTCTCCCCTGAACAATTCTAGAACAGTTCTATTCATGAGCGAGAATGTTGCTGAAGTTATTGCCGGTTGAAAAAAAAAAAAGTAATTGACCATATCCTTTCCAGCGTTTTAATGTTCGGCCATTATAATCTCACATTCCAGTGGCCTCCTAACGGCATGGTTATCGTCTCCTTATACTTACCCTGAAATTGTTTTTCCATTGTTATCTTACATTACGGTCGCATCATAATGTCATGTTTAAAGGTTCCCCATACACTTGTAATGAAATCGTTCAGCGGTTCAGGATGGCATCCTATTGGCACTTTAAGCAGGGCATCCATCACCCCATATTGATAGTTTTCACAACAAAAACACCCTATTTTAGTGGCTGTGAACAAAAATAGCTGCTATGAGTGATCTCTTCTTCCATTTCAAACTTAAATGATCTCATCTGTTTTATTTTTACCTTGCAATTTTCACACCCACCATGGCATGGGCCAGATTTCTCCTGGCATCCTTTGACTGGGGACGTCCTTGCCATTGGCTCAACTGGGTTCCTTTGAACAGCCACTGACTTATTTGGGGTTTTTCCCCTTCAAACTTCCTGCAGAGTCTAGCCATCAATATATAACAGACCCTGTATTTGTGAAACTAATTTCTTTTCCCTTTTTTTCCTAATTTCATGGAATAATTTGTTGGGTGAGATATTGTCAAATCTAAGAAAACGGATTTTTTTCCCTGGTGGAAGAGTAGGAAAAAGTTCACACGTATGGTTTTGTTGGTATGGGTTACTTCCAGTGTGGAAACTTCTTTTACCAACAGTGATACAGTTCTGTATCTGAGGCCTTCCCTGATTCCAGCTGTTACTAATAACTCCCGCCAGAAAAAAAAAAAAAAATCAAATTCCCCTTTATTTACCTTGCATTTACTTTGCATTTGTTTTTTATCTACTGATGCATGTACAAATCCCCTTAGAGAATGCATCCTCTATAAACTTTTCAAGGGCAGGTATTCCTTTATTTTTGTCTTTATATTCTATGTCCTAGAAAAGTACCACATATATATATATATATATATATATATATATATATATATATATATATATACACATATATATATATATATATATATGTATATATATATATATATATATATGTATTTATAGTGTGATAGTGCGTGTGTGTTTATTGATTGATTATAGTCTGACTTGGGTACAGAAAGGTCAATGACTTCTCTACTATTACATTTTCTGTGTGTTTCAGAAGTAGAAGTTAAAAGTAAGTCAGGTTTTTCTGATTCTATAGACAGCTTTCCCTCCATTTCTTCACATTAAAACCTTAATATCAGGATGAAGGGGAGAGGGAAAATGTTCATCTACTAAAATCTGCCAATCATTTTGCTTAGAGAAAATACCTGGTAAATTGAGAGGTATTCTTAAGGTAAAAGCTTAATTAAAGCAAGAACTTTGAGGTGGAGAAATGGACTAGCTATTGCTTTATATTTTTATTGTTATTGAACATTAGGCCTTTCTATTTGAAATGTTTAAAAAACCATCTTCTCCACTGGAGAGTTCAACTTTAAGAGGTTGGTTAACAATTTGGTTCAAATCACCACTTCACAAATTAAGCATTAGCCAACCCAAAGCTAATCCCAGCTCCTTCACATTGGAAGTCAGCCAACATGGGTTGAAAGTCTCATGACAATACTTTCACTTATGAGATCTTTCTATTCCCTGCTGTTAAAAGAGCTGTAACTACTTCCAAGACAAATTCTTTACTATATTTTGACATCTCTTTATGGGTCCAGCTAGAAGTAAAGAGAACAGGAAAGGAATAAAAATGAACAAAGTATGTGTGTACGTGTATGTGTGAAAAAAAAAGAGTTAATCCATCTCATTCAAACAGCAAAGAAACTTTACATTCATAGGATTTAAAGCAGAAAGGAACATTGATAGAAATTAATGGAAATCATGTAATTACCTATTTTACAATTAAGGAAACAGAAGCTCAGAGAGGGAAAACACCTTACCTGAAGTCACACAGCTTTTATAGAACTCAGCTAGGTTCAAGCCCAAGTATTGTGAATATTTTTTTCCTACCATATCACTGTTGTCCTGCCTCATTTAAATTAAGTTGGAAATAAATAATCATTTATCAAACACCTTTATTTTTGGTGAGGCAGTTAAGTGACTTGCCCAGCATCACAATATCTGAATATTTGAACTCAGATCCTCCTGATTTCAGGGGTAGTGCTCTATCGACCATGCTATCTAGTTGTCCCTATCAAGAACCTTTAGAAATATTGTTTCATTTGATCTTAGAGTAGCAGGCATCCCAAAATTTGGGATAGTTATACCTCAAGTCCTCATACTTCCTACTTTACGAGACCAAGAAAACCCTTTATAAATATTTTTTAAATGTGAATTATTAAGATCCATATCTTTGTCCACAAAAGATCTTTGAGAACATTAATTCTATCATGCAATAAGTTAGTCTTCCCCCTCAATTTCGTTTCCTATTCAGATTTACTAAATGTTCCTTCCTTGCCTTCATCCAAGACATTTGATAGAAATATTACTATATATATTTGTGTTTAATTGTAGACTTCTCTAGAGCAGAGGGGGGAAGACAGGGAGGAAAAAAAATTTAAAATACACAGCAGAAAACAAAGAAAACTTAGAAGGAAGCACAGAAAATCTGGGTAGCTTTGAAGACAATATCTATTGTTTAAAAAAAGGAAATATTCTGAAATGGAAATTCATGGTTTTATATTAAATCTTCTATGCTCTATTATGTACAAGAATGATATTGCTAAGTTTGCACAGTACTGCCTCACTTAAATCCAATTCACCTGCAAGTCAAGACATCATTTTCCTGAGATCATTGGTCTTCTTCAAGAACAAAGGGCAAACAACAAGAAATGTTATCCCCAAAGTGCAGATTTGATTACAAAATTCTTCTGCTCAAAGAGAATTGTATAAATATGTTCACACATATTGGATTTAATATATATTTTAACATGTATAACAGTGAATTAATTGTCATCTAGAGGAGGGAGCAAAGGGAAGGAGGGGTAAATCTGAAACACAAGGCTATGCAAGGGTCAATGGTGAAAAATTAGGTGAAAAATTATCCATGCATATGTTTTGAAAACAAAAAGCTTATATTCCTCTGGGCTCCAGAGGTCAAAACTAGTGAGTGAAATCTGCAGATTTAGCAGCCCTGCTTACCTGCAAGGGAAGGTACTTTAGAGAGGGGGTAGAGGTGGAAGGGGGAAAGGACTGATAGGAATAAGCCTTGTCTGTAAAAACCACTTCAATACTACTTTTTAAAAGACTCTCCATGGTGTCAAAAACTTACTATCCATTGTATCGCTCCCAAAGTAGAAAGCTGGGATGTTGTGAGGGAGGTTGGATGGTCCACTTTGTTCTGGGTTCCTTAAACATTCTGAAGTCCCTTTGGGTTCCTGAGAGTCTGTGATTATAGAGTTGCCAGTTTCCTTGTATTATCATGTTAAATAACATTTTTGTTCAATTGCTCTATTCTGAACGATTTGGATTCATTTTCATTGCCTCTTTGCTCTGTGTTTCTAGTGCTTGAATTGTTTTGAAATGTTGGAATGGAAAAATTGGAAGGCTTAAGTGGGAGGGAAGTAAGATGCTTCAACAAGGTCTTAAAGATTGTTACCTTGAGTTTAAATCACCTGCAGTCTCTGTTAGAAGCCAAGAAATGTTAATTTCTCAATTCTTAAATATGGTGGACCTAAATAAAATTCAGATTGCCTGCAAAAAAAAAGAAAAGAAAAGAAAAAAGAAAAGAAAAGAAAAGAAAAAAAAAGGAAAAGAAAAGAAAAGAAAAGAAAAAAAGAAAAAAAAGGAAAAGAAAAAGCTTAAAAAACTTCCTCTACTCAAGGGAGGAGAGTGACTCCCTTTTACTTTTAGGATAAAAAACAAATTCTTCAGTTTGATATTTATACCCTTTCACAATCTAACTTCAGTCAACACTCTTTGAGTTTGAGCGCTGACCTGGTTACAAATCCACCTCACACAATAGGTATCATAGACTTTGAGTTGGCAGTGACCTTTAATGACTCTTTGCTTTACTATCAACTTGGCCAACATCACTCAGCTAGTAAGTTTCAGAGCCGGACTACAAACCTAAACCCTTTGCCCCCAAGTCCAATGCTTGCTTTCCATACGTAGCATCCAACCCATAAATCTTCATCTTTTCCATAAGGAAAGCATAATTAATCTATCAATAAATATCTGTTAAGGGATGACTATATGTCTAGTACTGTGATAAGCTCTTGGGATATCAAAAAGAAGTAAAAGTTAATACTTACCCTCATGGAGCTCACACTCTAATGAGAGGGTCAACATGCAAACGAATCTACATAGAGCAAACTATATACAGGATAAATAGGAAATACTTAGTAGAAGGAAAAGGAATTGGGGAAGACTTCCACTAAAAGATGGAATTTTAAAGGAAGCCAGAGATTTCACTAGACAGTTGAGGAGGAAAAACATTCCAGGCAAAGGAAAGCCAGAGAAAATGCCCAAAGCCAAGGATGGATTTTCTTGTTCAGCCAGTAGCCAGCGTCATTGGACTGAAGAATACACATCTGGGAGTAAGGTATAGAAAGGTAGGAGGTGGCTTTGAAAGGTAAACAGTAGTTTGTAATTAATCCTGGAGGTAGAAGCACTGGAGTTTACGAAATTTAAATGATAACTTTAGCCAGATCTAATTAATTCAGATGGCTATTCTATATAAACAAGTTTGGGGCCATTCCAGTCTCTCTCCCAAGTATTCTCATGGAGTATAAGGGCAAGTTTATAGAAAGGTGATATTGTGTTAAAGTCTCCTCTCCCACTCAATAAACCCTGAGAAAATCAGACTTCCATCTGAATGTTTCAGGGTTCCCAATAATCTCTTAGTTGCCAAATCCAATAGCCTCATTCTTTTTTTTTTTTTTTCTGCTGAAGCAATTGGGGTTAAGTGACTTGCCCAGGGTCACACAGCCAGGAAGTGTTAAGTGTCTGAGGCCAGATTTGAACTCAGGTCCTCCTGACTTCAAGACTGGTGCTCTATCCCCTGTCCCTGACCCTCATTCTTCTTAACCTTCCTCCAGTATCTGACACTGTTGTCTGGTTTCCCTTCTGGACATTCATTCTTCTCTCTGAGTTTTTGTTGCTCTGCACCTACCTGTCTGACTCTTCATTCTCTTTAACTGGATCTTCTTTTGTGTCATGATACTGAATGTAGGCGTCACCCAAGATTCTGTCCTGGGCCCCCTTCTTTTTATCATATGTTAGTCTATAAATCCCCAAGGGTTCAATTCATATTTCTATATAGATGATTTACAGACTTATTTATAGACTAGCTCAAATCTCTCTCTTGGGTGCCAGCTTCATGTCACTAACTGCCATTTGGCCATCAAGAACTAAATGGCAAAAGGCATCTCAGTCCTAACATGTCTAAACATGTCAAAATCATTCCCCTTAAACCCACCGCTCTTCCAAACTTCCCTATTACTGTCATCCTCCAGATCACCTAGGTTTGCAATTTCAGTGTTATTTTTCCAATCCTTACTCCACTTAACTCACACATGCAACCTAGTGCCAAACCTTGTGATTTATTTTCATGCAAATTCTCCTAGATATGTCCCCTTCCTTGCACTCACATAGCTACCTCTGCTTCAGGTCTTTATCACCTCTCTTCTGAACCATTAATTTTTTTAGTTGATCTTCCTGCCTCAAATCTCTCCTCACTCCAATCCATCATCCATAAAACTGATTTCTGAAACCATAGATCTGATTATATCACCACCCCTGCTATAAACTTCTGAGGCTCCTTATTACTTCCTGAAGGAAATAGAATGTTTGGCACTTAGAGCTCTTCACAATCTGGCCCCTTCTTATCTTTCTAGTCTTCTTACATTTTCCTCTCCTTCACAATCCTCTATAATCCAGCCAAAATTGCCTAGTCTTTGCTCTTTATACACAACATTCTATCTCTCATCTCCCTGACCCTGCATCAGCCATGTTTCAGCCTCTTAAAATCCCTAAGTCTTTTAAGACTTAGCTAAAGCACCATCTCTTCCAGGACACCTTTTCTGGTACCCACTCCCCAAATGCTAGCCCCTCTAACATTACCTTCCACCTTTTCTGACTTATATGTGCTCATTCCTCCATTAGGATATGAGCTTGTTGAAGATGGAAATGCTTTTTACCTTTTTTTATATCTTCAGCATTTAGCAAATTGTATCTGGCAAATAGTATGTAGTAAATAAATGGTTATTTATTGATTTCTATTTTCACTGTATGAATATGAATTATATATACAAATCACATCATTGACATCTAATATATTTATTAGATGAATGGATGGATGGATAGATAGATAAAGAGATAATGATATTGGGACAGCTAGATGGCACAGAGGATAGAACACCAGTCATGGAGTTAGGAAGACCTGATTTCAAATCCAGCCTCATTCACTTTATTAGCAGTGTGACCTTGGGCAAGTCAGTTAACCTTATCTCATCTGTAAAATGAGCTGGAGAAGGAAATGGAAAACTATTCAACATCTCTGCTAAGAAAACCCCAAATGGGGTCATCAAAGTCAGACATAACTTAATCAACTAAAAAATAATAAATATGATAATTGACTAAAGAGAGAATCTCTAGATTTGCATGTGTCCATGCTCAATACAAATTGATCCGGATCTATGAAATTAAATTATCTTCGTTCTAATATTTTTCAGTTTTCTTCTTTTGCAGATATGGCTTAAGTATAAAAATGTCCCAAAAGAATATCTTAGTGTCATTGTTCTAAAACTAGAAGGAACCTCAGAGAACATTTTCCAAAGGAGGAAACTGAGGCAAATATAAGCAATTAAAAAAAAAAGCATTCATTATCCTCAAGGAGCTTATATTCCAACCTCTCTAGTTTCCTTTAAATTTCAATTAAAATCTTTTTCTCAATCCGCCTTCATTCCCATGCTTTTCCTTTTAAAATTTCCTAGTTATTCTATATATGTCCCATTATTCTGCATATAGCTTGTTTTGTATACATTTGTTTACATGAGGTCTACCTTGGAGGTCACAAACTACCTCTTGACTTTTTCTGTATTCACAGCACTTCACATAATGGGTACTTAAATATGTCCATTGATTGATTAATTGATCTAATTTGTACATAATTTTCCCTTATTAGACTGTGACCTCCTTGAGGGGACAACTGCCTTTCTTTGTAGCCCTAGCGCTTAGCACAGCATCTGGCACACAGTAGGGCTTAATACACATTTATTGACTGACTGACTCAGTTCACATAAAGGAAGCTTAAAAGCAAGACAGTTGGGGAGAGAAGGAAGGTACCCTCTGAGAAGATGGTAGAAAAATAAGTCTTAAAAGTGCCACCAGAAGAGGAATGAAGGGTAAACAGTTCCCCAAGGACCCTTCCTTAAAGCAGACATTCCAAAAGGAACTGTCTAAAATAGGGAGCTGCAGGGGTGGAGGGATCTTCCAAAGAGAGAAAATTGCTGGAAAATTGCCAGAAGCAGTATGCTTGGAAGTAGCTTGGGAACCACAACCTAACTTTGTTACTATTCAAGTGCCCTATTCACTAATGTGTGCTATTTCTCTTCAAAGGATCTCACAATGTATTCACAAACAGGAAATCCTTCATCCTTTGATATAAAAAAAAAATTTTTGGAAAAAAAAAAAGAAATGATTATGATATTTTGATGTACACTTGAAGAGGAAGGAAACAAATTTTATATTTAAAGACACTGAATATGAAATACAGGTGGATGGCATGTCATGGGTAGAAATAAGATTCACTGGCAAAAGCAAAGGCCCTTAATTATGCATTACCCCCAACAACCCAGACCAAATGCCAATGGCTGCCTATAGAGTGAAAAATCTGGTCCGTACTCCATCTATCACTAGATAAACTATAGATAGAGACTCTAGAGTTTTCACCTGGGGCCTGAAAACCTGTTTGTTTTTTTTTCCTAATAAGTATACTTCATTATGATTGGTTTCTTTTTAATCTTATATCATTTATTTTATGTATTTTAAAAACATTATTCTGAGAAGAGGTCCCTAGGCTTCTCCAGACACCCCAAAGGGAATAAGGGCCCCAAAGATCTACTAGATGGGGTTTTCTTTTCCACCTATCTTCCCAAACTACACTTACAATCTCAACTGCCCTATTCTATTAATGGAAGAAGCAATAATATTTCTATTTCTGCTCTTTTCGATGAATAGCTAGATAGTTTCCAAAGGAAATAAAAAAGGACCAATTACAAATTTCTTTGGAGACTCTCGACTGGGATAAATCTAGTATTGAACTCTTCCCTGGACATCCCTTAAAGTCATCCCTGGATTTTAAGAGACTTGGGGAATAATTGCTTGTAAAATTTTGTGTTAAAAAAAAAAATCTAAAGCATTAGGATTGGTGAAAAGTCCTATTATTTTGACATTCTCCAATTTAAAAGAGAGTAAATCAATTTCAACTATTTTTGTTTAAAATGGACTCCTCCTTCAGCTGTGTGCTCTGAGTGTTTGCCAAGTTTCAACCCACAGTGAATGTTAAGGTCTACATTATTAACCCTTGAAAAATGAGCTTCGTGTTGGGAACAATGACAGACCTAGGGCCTCCCAGGTGCAGCTGTGGGGGCTGACAGTCAGTCAAGCAAGAGTAATGCTTGGTTTCTTCATATGCAAATCACATAATATGTACTTACCTTTCAAGGGCAGTGTCAGATGATTGTAGAAGTGTGTTTAGATATAAATACCACTTTTTTTAAAAGACCAAAATCATTTATACTGAACTCCCTATGCCTGACATACCATGATAAATCACCTCATTACACAGAAAGCTACAAATATGGCCATCGAGGATGAGGGTGATTCTAAATGAGGCTTGGAGAATTCGACTGGTGTGGGATGACCCTTGAGAAACAAGAGGCCTGTAGCTCATCGCCATGGTTTTGCTCACAGCCATTTACAAGCAATGAGCAGCCATGACCTCATTACCCACGATGTCCTACAGAGGTATATGCTGGCATTGTGAGATAATTATTGCTTTTTTACTTTCACATGGCAGGGGGAAGAGGCTGACGTGGTGGTGGTCTTGTCTTAAAACTGTTGGGGCATATTTTTCCCAATAATTATTGGAGTCACCCAAAATTTTAGATCACTTTTTCCACATTCTTTAAATAAAATAAGTACTTTTTGTAAAGTGACTTTTTTGTAAAACTGAGAGACTATAGATACTGTCAGACTTGGATGTGTTATTTGGTTCTACTGAATTTTTGGTTTTTTTCTTTTTTATTTCAAGGAATAATTCACTGGGAAAATGAAAAGAGAGAATTACATTGAGAAATCAATGTGATGGAAAAACAAAGAGAAGCTTAGTAAATAAGGATTCAAAGCCAGAAAGGCCTGGTTTTGAATTCTAACTCTAGCTGATACTGACTCAGTGACCCTAGCCAAGTCCTTTAACCTCTCCATTGTTCTAGGATTGAGGTGTCGATTCAAAAGCAGCAAAACTCTGGAGTGCAATTAAACAGATTAAAATATAATTTGAAAATTTGTAAGAAAATAAATAAAAAGAGATTAAATATAAAGCATGTTTTCTAACTCAAAATATATGGATCCTTTTCTATTTGAATTTGAGGTTCTTGCTGTAGTCAACTCTAATTGTATGTAGTGGTAAAAAAATAGTTCCAATTTATAATAGAAGTTTCCTATACCATTGAAATTATATATCTAGGTGCTATTCCTGTAAAAAACAAAATCTATGAATAAAAATTTAAAAGAAAAATAAAGATACATTATACCTTCAGTCCAAATATTCAGAGCTCCAGTAATTCGCACAATTAAGTGGCACAGAGGATTAAGTACTGGACCTGTGATCAAAAAGACCAGCTTACTAGTTGTGTGACCTTGGGTGAGCTCTTTGACCTCTTCCAGATTTAGTTTCTTCTCTATAAAATGGAGATAATAATATGACCTACCCAACAGGGTTCTTGTAAAGATTAAATGAGATAATATTTGTAAAATGTTATATAAATGTAATTTATTATTATTTTCACATAACAAGACTTTGGACCCTACACACCACTAAGCTAGAGCTGCTACTGTAGACTGTCAGTAATGGCTTTGCTTATACCAGAAGATATAGGAGTAACTCTGAAATCCTCAATTTCCAAATCCTTCTGAATAAACAAATTTTAGAAATGTAGAAAGTAAAGAGCAGAATTCTTCTTTATATGGGTTTGCAGTCTCTTTCAATCAAAATGATTTGTGCTACAATTGCAATTTCAAAAAGGTATTGTGTATTGTCAGAGAGAAGGGGTGGGAGAGGGAAAGGGAGAGAGAGAGAGAAAGGAAGAAAAGGAAAGAAGAAAGGGGGAAAGGAGAGAGGGGAAGGGAGAAAGAGGCAGAAACAGAGAGAAAGGAATGTAGATTCCTTGAGAGCAAAGTCTGTTTTTCTTTTATTCTACTCCTCAGCACTTAGCATAGTACCTAGCATTTAGTAGGTGCTTAATAAATGTTGATTGGATTGCATAGCAAAAGCCTAGTCTTTTAGTGAAGGACTTAATAAATGCTTTATCTAGAAATCTATTTCTCTAAATAGCTAATGCCTTTCTTCAAAAGAGCTAGCCCAAAGGGTACCAAGGAAATTTAAACTAATACCCAATGTGACCTCTAACCCGACTTGCCTTTGAAAAGGCCGTTTTAAAGAAAGAAACATCATTTGATCCCTTCTTACAACAGCATCCACACACACACAGCCAGGCGCTGAATCTGAGTTATGAAAATTTCTCTAGCCTCATTTGCCATATTGTAAGAGATAAGGAGAGAACTCTGACCTAGGTAATAAAATTTACTAAAATAATATTTTATACATGGAGATAGAAATTTGGGGAAATATGGTCCCCATTTGTACAACTGACTGAAAAAGGGCAGGTGATTGAATTGAACAATTTGGCAAAGAGCTAATGACTTTTTTTTTAATCCCTCTTCTCTCCCACCCCCCAAAAAAGGCTGAATCAGAGTGGGAAGCCAGGAAGGAGACAAGAGATTGTTCATTCTAGTCTCAGTCAAGTCTAATAATGCTGCAAGGGACACGAATAAAATTCTTGTGGCGATTTTTATACAGGTAATGAACTTATAAGTGCCTCACTGAACAACTATGCTATTAAATCTTTACTAAGAAATGAGATGAGACGACTGGGCCATTTTGTGGGATGTATAACCCTTGCCAGGAGTTAAGGCAAGAATTTTGATCTTTGGCCAGAACACCTTATGATTTCCACTAAGTAAAATCAAATATAACTGTCTCCTCTTTTCTTATGTCTCATAATCCCCAACTTCTAAACTTTCTTATCAAAAGAAAAAAAAGTTCTCAGAAGGAGGCTTCAGTTCAGTACCTTATTCTCTTTCATCAGTTCAGTTCAAGAAACATTTATAAGCACTCAATTTGTGCAAACCCTGTACTAGACAATATAGGTATAAAGCCAAAACAAAAAAGTTCCTATAAGCCCCTACATTCAACTAGAGGAATATAGAACCTTCACATATATAAATAGATGAAAGATAATATCAACAGGATGAAATTACTACAAACTAGAGGGAAATCAGGGAAAGAATCCCCAAAGGAGGTAACCCTTAGTTGTATCTTGAAGAAAAGAGGGCATCGGTGAGGAAAAAAATTACTCCAAGGAGGAGACCCAGGCAGTGCAAATAGAGACAAAGGACCACATCCCAAGGAGGAATGAGAAACAAGTAGGTCAATTTATTCCTCTTGGACATAGAATATATAAAAGACAACAATGGAACTGAAAAATGTTGTTGAGCCCAGACTGTGAAGTCTTTTAAAAAACCAATTTTGAGGGAGAAAGGGAAAGAAATTGAGAGGGAGTAGATTTAATTTTTTTATAGGCAATAAGGAGCTGGTAAATATTTTTGAGCTAGAGAGTGAATATGATCAAAATGGACAAATTCTAGCTATCCAACTAGGAGAATCCAATCATAAACAAAATAAATGGGTTTTTTTCCTGTCAACCTTTCTGTCAACAAGCTTAGCCAACTCTAAAGATAATGTGCAATTTGGGGGAAAAAAAGGAAGAAAAGGAAAAACATCTTTTGACAGCAATCAATATCTAATTAATGTCTTAAGATGGCAACTTTAACCCAAATCAGAAAGCACTATATATTCTTTTCAGGGAGTGAGAGACCTGAAATTTTTCAAGATTATAATTTATTTCTTAACAACAGAATAAGACTTCCCCATTCCCATAGAATATTTTAGTTGAGTACCTGAGCTGAACTAATTTCTTAACTCACAAAGTTGCCAAACTGAAAGACTGTCCAATCTGGTTCAGATTTTCTTACTCTGAGCTTCTTGGACTCATAAATATTAGTGGATTTCTGACTGATCATTTGACTTGGAATCAAGGAAGACTTAAGTTCATACTATATACCATACATATCTTAGCTGGATGTCCCTCAGTAATATCTTAATGTCTCTGAGACTCAGTTTTTTATCAATAAAGTGAGGATTATACTTCATAGGGTTCTTGTAAGAATCAAATGATATAATATATGTAAAGAGCTCTCTAGACATTAAACTTTACTTATTATAAAACAAGCAAGAATGATGGGACAGTGGAGGAGGAAGGTTAATTTCTGACTTCAAAAAAATTATCTTTGGCTACATTGTGATAGTGGTAGTGGTGAAGAGGAGAAGAAGAGGAGCTAATTATAGCTGTATTTCTATACCAGTTTAAGGTCTGCAACATGTTTTACAAATATTATTTTGTATAATTCTCACAACACTAGGAGGTAGATACTTTACAGATAGAGGTTAAGTTATTTGTTCAAGGGAACACAACTAGAAACTTTCTGAGGTAGAATTTGAACTCAGATTTTCTTGGACTTAAATACTCTATCTACTATATCATTTAGTATAGTGCTCCAAAATAACTAAAAATTATAATTAACAATACATATATGTAATGTATGTATAATGTATATTACATAATATATAGTATATAATGTATATATAATAATAAGCAAAGTAATTTACATATGTGTCTGTATATGTAAATGCACATATAGAGACCTGTAACTTATTTGATCCTCACAACCCTAACTATAATAGTTAGCTTTTATCTTGTTTAAAAAAAAAAGTGGAGGAAGAGAAAAGAAAAAAAGTTTAGGATGTAGTTTAGAAAAGTAATTAAACTTGAAACTAAACAGGAAGAAAGAAAAAACAATGGTCTAGAAACAAAATCCTAGAGAAAAGTTTAAGTTCATTCAACAAATATATAGACACCTACACTTACACATTTAAGACACTATCAAGTATTATAGAAGGTATAAAGAAGAGCCCTATCTAGGACTAAGAACCCTGGACTTTTCTCCAGGTTAATGAAATTTAGGGGAAAAGTAGGTAATATTGACAATTCTTTCAGTTCTTCAGCAATATGGGAGGTAAGCTTAATTTACCATAATAATTTGTCAAATATAGGATGCTCATGCATGGTGGATCCTCCATGGCCAACCTGGATTCTTTAGTTCAACTTCATCTTACATCCTGATCCTTCTGGTGTCTAGAATCTTCAGTTTCTCTGCTTCTTCCCAAACACACACGCACATACACACACACGTAATTTGTCTCCCATTTAAAAATGCTAACTACAATTCTAGTCCCTGACCTCACAAATCTTCCAATCTTCCTCCATGTCCTCCTTACACTTACTTTCACTCTTTATGTCAAAATGTTTTTCTTCCTAAATCCTTCCTGTCTTTCTAATTGTCTTATTATTCCCTCCTCCCTGTTCACCAAAGAAAAATTTATTGCTTGCAATTTGTTTTAAAGTTCTTGAACTAAAATCAGCAATCAGGTAATTCCTTCTTAGGATTACCTAATTATCAAACACGATCACTTGGCTTCTTTCTTCTGTTTCAATGTAAGATATAAGAGAGTTAGAGCAAAATTGAGGTGGGGGTAGAGATTAGTGAGATGGGAGATATCTTAGGGCAAATAAAAGTAAGGTTGAATTCCCTCCTTTTCTTTCCACAGAACCTGCCTGATCTCACCTTTTTTAGCAGATTAAAAAAAAGTTGACTTTCAATTTTACCACTGGATTTATAGTCCCAGAAAGAATAGAAATGAAAATGAGGCAACATTCATATGGGTTCGGTCTTAACAAGGAAAGTTCTACATAGCTCTCATTTAAAGTGTGTATATTAGCCCTAGACATGGCCATTAAAGGCTCTGTACATTCAGGTTCTTAAGGATCATGCTTTTATTCACATCAGTCTTTGATTTACTCCCACAGAAATGTAGAATTAAAATGATATTTTATAATTTCTTTCAAGTTCTTGTTGAAATGGAGTCAGAGATGACATCTTTGATTAGTCATTGACAGACTGGATAAAGTTCTTGGGTTTCCCTTTAGGATAGGTTCCAGGGCTGGAAGAGACCTCAAAAATTATTGAGTCTCAATCCATTTTACAGATAAGAAAACTGTGGCTCATTGAGATTACATGACTTGCTCAGGGTCACACAGGTAGAAATTATCAAGGCAGATTCAAATCCAGGTCTGCTTGGAACTCTAACCACCACAGCACAATGCCTCTCTTACTTAGGGTACTACAAGAAGCAAAAGGGATGGTATGGAGAATAGAATGCCAGTCTCAGAGCCAGGAAGAGCTGGATTCAAGTCCCATCTCTGTCACATACTGATTGTGTGACCCTGGGCAGATTCTCTATAGTATAGGTAATGCTCTAAGACTTTGAATTACAGAAACAATGCCAGTTTATATCAATAGAAGAAATGGCCTCCATGATGAATTCCCTAAGCCAATGAAACCACAGATCCAAGACCTAGCCCTTAGCTAACTAACCACAGCCATTCTGAGACAATCTCCTTTTTCAGGAAAGCTCAAGAGAAATTTAGAGATGTAAATTTCTTGTTTTCTGGCTCAGATAAGGAAAGTGGGAATTTAGACAGGACCTCATCCTCCTATGCTTAGTCCTCCTGAAGGTCATGATTGTTCTTTCCAACAATGTTGAACTATGTTTTAAAAAAATGAATGTACATGTATAATCAAAAAAGAAAAAAATGTTGCTTTTACATGTAACCAGGAAAAAGAAAAATAAATTCTCACTCAGAAATCAAAAACAAAAACAATGCTGAACTATGGAAGGAAAAGGGATCTTGACCACCCCTTCCAAGAAAAAGATATAGATATAGATAGATAAAGGTATGTATATATGTATGTGTGTATGTATGTATACATACATGTATGTGCAAGTATGTGTATGTATATATACATATACATGATGTTTCCATCTTCCTTCAGTCCAGATCTCTCTATGATATCTAGAAGGGTATAAATTATCTGGGGCCTGACTTTTGAGAACCCATTAAGTTTATAGGGCAACTAGGCCAGGAGTTAGAAAAACATGAGTTCTAATTTGGATGCATACATTAACTATAGGACATTGAACAAGCCAATTGACCCTGTTTGCCTCAGTTTCCTCATTTGTAAAATGATCTGGAGAAGGAAATGGCAAACCACTCCAGTACCTTTGCCAAGAAATCGCCAAATGGGTTCACAAAGAGTTGAATAATACTGAAAAAACTGTATGATTCCCCAGGGAGTTCCCATAACTTCTCTCATGTTCAGTTTCCTCATTTATAAAATAATAGCACTTATTTCACAGGATTGTTATGAGAGTCAAATAATAGAATGTATGTAAAATGTTTTGGCCCCTGAAAAAAAAGCATGGATAACCAGAAGCTTCTGGCTGGCTCCCATGTGTGATCCCTCACCATTAAAACTGTAATAAGTCAAAGAGGATTGGCCACTGAGTCAGAAAAAACAGTCTGCTTAATAAACAAATAGACAAACAAAAAGTTACTTCAACCTCTTCCTATCTCTGCCTTTCTAAGTGCTGGATATGTTAGGACAGACTCTTCAAGACTCTCTCTTGGGCGTCTTCACATGAGTGGAGAATTATTGTGATTGCTTGCACAGATAAGCAAGAAAACACTGTATTTTAAGATCTCAGAAATCCCTCCTGCTCTGTATTATTTAATAGGAAGTCAAACTGAGATCATGGGAGTTAGTTAATTAATATCAAGCACTTGCTATGTGCCAGACATTGTGCTACCTGGTAGGAATATAAAGAAAGAAAGAAAAAACCATTGTCCTCCTCATCCAAAGAGAGAACTATGTAAACTGTCAAAACATAGTATTTTCAATTTTGGTTTGGTTTTCTTTCCTGTGTTTTTGTTTTCTTCTTTGGTCTGATTTTTCTTGCACCACATGACAAATATGGAAATATATTTTTTTAAAATTGCACATATTTAATCTAGATCAGATTGCTTACTGTCTTGGGGAGGGGAGAGGTAAGGAAGGGAGGAAAAAATTTGGAACACAAAGTCTTACAAAAACAAATACTGAAAACTATTTTTACATGTATTTGCAAAAATAAGATACTATTGGAAAAAATGTTCCTTTTTTCAAGGGATTCACAACCTTATTTGTTGGGGAATAACATGCCCCCACATGGGGCAATATGCCAATAACTATGTACATATATATGTATGTATATATATATATTGTTTGTGTGTATATATATATATATATGTATATACATATAATATATATACAGGATTAAATTGGGGATAATCTCATGAGAGATTGACTTTTTTCTATGATTTTTCTTAAAAATCCCCTACTGGAAAAGAAAAAGAAAACCTATTTAACATTTATGCATAGTCAAGAAAAGCAAATTCTTGTACTGATCATGTCCAGAAAATATACTTTTCACGTAGAACTCTGAGTACATTCCCTCTCTGTTAGGAGATGGGAAATCATGGTTGGTCATTGTGTTGATCCAAGTTACCATCTTTCAAAGTTATTTATTTTTATAACATTGTCTTTATTACTTTATTATTAATTATTTAATATTAATATATTACTCTCTTGGTTCTGCTCACTCCATTCTGCATCAATTCTTATAACTCTTCTCTAGTTTTAATGAAACTTTCTCTTTCCTCATTTCTTTTGGCATGATAATATTGCATTACATTCATATACTATAAGTGATTCTGCTATCCCCCCCTTTGTTTTGAATTTTTGGCTACCTTGAGAGTTCAGGAATTTCTCAGTTTATCAATACAATCTGTTCTATGGGAGGTACTCTACCGAAATTAGATATTTTTTGGAGGAAAAGATGATCACCAAAAAGAGAATGAGTCATGAATGCCAGGCTGATCAAAAGATACTGGCTCTGAGTTGCTCAGACAGCAGATCTGAGGTTAAAAAAAATGAAATGCCTGATCTATAATGCCTATAGATATTTGTATTACACTTTAAGTATTTGCCACGGTATGCTTATGAATATTTTATATTTTAATCATTGCTTTTGTGATAGAGAAATTAAATAGCTGTCTCATACCTGATCTACCTTTACAATGAGTAATTTTCTAGAAGGAATCCTGTCAATTCCTATTAGATATGAACCAAGCCTAAGGTCTAAGTAATTTTTTTTCCAAGGCTGTGAGTTGAAGGCATAATGGACCAGAGAGTACAAGAAAAGTTTGACTTCCTTTTTTAAAGCCAGGTTTTCTCAGGACATGAATGTAATCTATGACTTTATAGTAGGGATGGGGGTTCAGAGTAAGAATGTGACATAAGTGTCTTATGCCTCATAATGTTCTATGAAGAAGAGATTTTCTCCTTAATGTTAATAATCCTGAATAAAGGATTAGTTAAATATATTCTATGTGGCAGTTCTAGGTGTCAGGGAAACCAAGAGAAAAATAAAAAGGTTCCTCCTCTTGAGTCAGGTCTATTTTACTGAGGGATTGGAAGGGGAAAGGAATTAACAAGAACACAGATCAGAATAATATGAATTGAGAAAATATGATGGCAAAGGCATGAATGAAATGGAAATACTCTAGGAAAATTTGAGCAGTCAAGTGAGAAGATGAAGAGAACCTTCACAGAAAAAGAGAAATATTCTGAAAGTCAAAGAGAAAGAAAGAGCTCATCCCAGGAGCTTAATAGTATACAGTCACCAGAGTTTCATAAAATCAATGTCTTATTAGTCAAACTGTGATGATTAAAAAGATTCAAGAGACATAATTTCTGGGTACATACCCTTCAAAGAGGAGGTGTTCCCAAGAGATATTTGATCAGCTCTGATTGGTTAACACAATGGGAGGTGCGATATCTTGGGATACATGACTTAGGTCACTCAAATCTTGGTCAATTTCCTATTACCTGTCTTGATAATAGGAAGAATCAACATTTTCCAAATCTTATTTGAGCAAACATAATGAGCAAGATTAGCCCAAACTTAGAATTTATTTTAATGTCTGATTAGATCTTGCCCGGGGTAAGTCTCTTAGACACATTTCTCACACTGGTTGATTTCTGAATGAGGAGTAGAAAAGGGTGGGGAGGAATCTTGTCCTAATACAATAAATAGTTATTAAATATGAGATATTCATTTCCTGCATTACAAAGATATTTGTTAAGCACTGACTATTTTTCAGTTTCTATGTTATAAACAACCCTCTGACAATAGGTCTTGGTAGTGAGCCCTAAGAGAAAGGAAATCTTAGAATTATGAAAGTAACAGACTAAATACTGAAGAGGATATATGATTGTAACCTAATACTATTGGGTCATAATAAGTTATGAAAGAAATAATTTCTGAGAAACCTGGGGAAAACCGTATGAATTGATGCACAGTTAAGTAAGCAGAACCAGGAGAATAACTTATACCAGTGAATCTCAGGGCAACTTTATACTTTTAACCCCAAAGAGTTTTTGTTTATGTGGTTTATATATATTATATATATATATATATATGTATATATATATATACATACATATGTATATATATATACACACACATATATATGTGTATATATATCTTTGTATTATTATTGTATTATATTATGTATAATATACAATAGTATGGTATTGTGTTATGAATTGAGCAGCTAGGTGGTACTGTGGATAGAGTGTCAAGCCAGCAATCAGGAAGATTCCTCTCCTGAGTTCAAATTTGGCCATAGAAATCTACTAGTTACGTGATACTGGGCAAGTCATTTAACCTTGTTTACCTCAGTGTTTTCATTTATAAAATGAGCTAGAGAAAGAAATGGCAAACTATCCTAGGGTCTTTTCCAACAAAATCCTAAATGGAGTTGTAAAGGGTTGGATAAAACTTAAAAAATAACCAAACAAGAAAAATATCATGAAAATAATTTGATCTCATGGATCCCCTCCATGGGGATCCCTAGGGATCCCTGGTCCACATTTTGAGAACTGATATTCTATACTATAGCAGCAACATTGTAAAAATTGAATAATTTTAAAAGACTTAAGAATGCTAATCAACACAATGACCAACCAGGATTCCAGAAGATTAATGAGAATGTGCTTTCTGATGGAGTAATAAAAGGCAACATCTTCAGAATGAAATATATATTGTTTTATGTGGCCAGTTTGGGAATTTGTTCTGATTGACTATTCCTATTACAAAGGTTTTCTTTTTTCTTTTTTCCCTCCCAGGAAGGGGAAAGGAGAAAAAATAAATGCTTAATAACCAAAAAGAAATGTTTTAAAGCAATTCAGAGAATGAAAGACAGGAAAGAAAATACAGTGTAATCTCAAGTTAATATCAGATCTAAACTTTACTGCAAGTGAATCACCAAAGTCATCTTTTAATGTATTATCTCTAAATAATTCAGGGTTTGTGGTTTATATGGGCTTCCATTCATTCCTTAAGTCTTACCCAGCTCTGGATCATTTAATATCTCATTTATTTATAATCTTCCACTTCTTCCATGTAAGAACTAGCCCAAAAAAGGAGACAAAAATAAAATTTTCATAGGATCATACAATCTTCAGATTTAAAACTAAAAAATAACCTCAGAAACCATCTAATTCTCTTATTTTATAGAAAAGGAAATTGAGACTCAAGAAAGGTTAAATGACTTGCCCAAAGTTGCACAGTCTATGCATGACAGTTGCTTTCCCAACTGGAATCCAATTCTGTCTTCACCACACCACTACTTAAATGACAAAAATATAATGTAATAGAAATAACATTAGACCTATGTCACAAGGTTAGGTCCAAAGGCCAGGTCTCCTTTTTAATGCATATGGAACCTTGGGCAAGTCACAATCTGCTGATAGCTGACTAAACAATCATTTTAATGATATCACTTTCATTTTCAAACATACCTCCCTTCCCCCTCTCTGGATCAACAATTCATCATTTGTAACAAAGATTTTTAAAAGATATTTTGATGAGCAGCTGATTTCAAAAAAGCCTGGAAAGCCTTACATGAACGGATGCTAAATGAAATGAATAGAACTAAAAGAACATTGTACACAGCAACAGCAAGATTATGTGATGATCAGCCATGATATATATATTTGGCTCTTTTCAACAATGAGGTGATTCAAAGCTAATTCCAATAGACTTGGGAAGGGAAAATGCTATTCGCCTCCAGAGAGAAGATTATGGAGATCAAATACAGATCACAGCATAGTATTTTCACTTTTTTGTTGTTATGTTCACATTTGTTTGCATGTTTTTTTCTTTCTCATTTTTCCCCTTTTGATCTGATTTTTCTTGAACAGCATGATAAATGTGGAAATATGTTTAGAAAAATTACACATTTAACCTATATTAGATTACTTGCTGTTTAAGGGAGGGGGGATGTAGCAAGGGAGGAAAAAATGGAAAATGAAATTTTACAAGGGTGTATGTTGAAAATTATCTTTTCAGGGGCAGCTAGGTGACTCAGTGGATAGAAGGCCAGCCCTGAATTCAGGAGGACCCTAGTTCAAATCTAGTCTCAGACACTTAACACTTCCTAGCTGTATGACCCTGGGCAAGTCACTTAACCCCAGCCTCAGGAAAAAAAGAAAAAAGAAAATTATCTTTTCATGTATTTTGAAAAATAAAAAAACTATTATTTTAAAAATCAAAATAAAAAAGAGATTTTTTTCTGTATTGTATCTATCACTTATAGAAGGGTAGGCAACAGAGTCCTTCCTTGGAATGAGGAAGATCTGATTGCACTTCTGTTGCATATTGGCTGAATGAATCTGAAAAGTCTCTTAAACTCTTCCTTCGCTGTGTTGCTCTATGTCATCCAGAGTTTACCCATCTAGGTTAATACATCATATTTCTTAATCAGCAGCTTCCTATAACAATAATATCACAGTATAAAACAATGTAAATTCAGGTTATCTCCAAAGTCTTAGTGAAAACTAAAGTTTTACTAGTATCTAAGCAACTTTCTAAGCTATAAATTGCACAGAAGGTCCCAAGTTTGGGTAGAGGAAATTTCCTCACCTGAGAGTTCTTTATAACTAATGAAATAATAAAGTTAGTCTAGATAAATAGACAGGCAGACAGTCAGACAGGCAGGCAGGCAGGCACACAGATAGACAGACAGACAGACAGGCAGACAGACAGGTAGGCAGACATGCAGACAGACAGACAGACAGATAGATGGATAAATAGATGGTTGGATGTTTAGATGGATGGATGGATGGACGGATGGACAGACGGACAGACAGATGGACAGATGGATGGATGGAGAGAGATGATAGATAAATAGATAGGAGGAAAGAGGAAGAGAGAAGGTTGGCTAGATAGATAGATGACAGAAAGAAGGATGGATGGATAGTCAGAAAGAACAAAAGATGGATAGATAGATGTGTGTATATACATTCATACACACATCTAAAGAGCTAGGTATCTAGACTAAAGTTGTTAATTCCTATTATTCACTTATTTGCATATATTGAGAGAGGAAGAAAAAAAGATTCCCTTTATAAAGGACCAAAACATGAGCATAAGAAATATAATGACAATACTAAGATATCAGCCTAATGATAATAATTTTACTTCTATTGATATGGAAATGATCTGTGGTATTTTTTTCAGCATCTGATACTCTTGTTATAAAGACTCCCTCTATCAGCAAAGATTGAACCAATGTAGAAAACATTCATGATTTAGTAGCTGAGACTTTGGGAGATCCCTCAGGCATATAGATATTAAGTGATGAGCCCAGGATCACAAAGACATTGTCAAAAAGGAGATCTGAACTCAGATCTTTTAGCCTCTGCCCTATTTCTGTCCCTCCCACTTGGCAACTACTTTCCTTATTAACAAACAATCAACTACTGCCACTTGAAGCTAGAAAGACTCATTATATGTCTTCAAATGAATTAAATAATAAAAAGACAAGTTAGGTATCTGTTTATCTTTTTATGATCATTTTCAGAATGGAAAGAGCAAATTCATAACTCCTCCAGACTGGTGGGCGACCTGACAGTGAAAGAATGGGAAATAATAGGAAAGGAAAAAAACTGAATAGAGAACAAAGGAAACAAATTTCTCCTATATTTGTGCTCCCTTTAAATAAGAAATTGGAATTTAGGGAGTTTTAACAGCAAAATAGCACATACTTCTACGTATATATTTAAGCAATGACTTAAAGCTTCAGGTTCTATATAAAAAATCTATTGAATTAGCTTAAAGTTTCAAGGAGCCTTTTAAAATAAAATGCACTTACATTTAGGTATTTTTCCTCATTTTCCTTTAAAAGCTCTGTTAGCTACTTCAAGGAACTGCATGCTTCAAGCCTTTTGTCACACATCCTCTCTGGGCCTATACTGAGATCAGTAAAGCATTGGTCAAATTATCATAATATGAGCTCCCTGTCTTTCACTTAATGATTAAGTTCTGTGAGGTAATGCTTCAGCCAATGCCACCTTCCCCTGAGAACTGGTCAATATGACAAATTCTATGGAATCCACTTCATAAACTTTACCTACCTATTATTTCAGATACCAAATGTGAAATAAAGCTGCTTAAAAAAAATAAAGGTATTTTATTTCAATAACCACAGTGTCGCATTTGCTTAACAGGAGTATAATAGCATTCCCTAAATGCTGTTCAGTTGTTTTTCAGTTACATCCAACTCTTCATGACTCCATTTGGGATTTTCTTAGCAAAGATACTGGAGTGGCTTGCCATTTCTTTCTCCAGTTTATTTTACAGATTAAGAAACTGAGGCAAATAGGGCTGAATGACTTGCCCAGGATCATACAACTAACCTTGCAAAATGGAAGGAAAACAGTTCAGGAAAGTCCTAGGGAGAATGGGTGATTTACCCAATCAGAAAAAAGGTCAGTTGGGAATTACACTCCAAAATCATCATTCCGAGAAATTGTATTATAATTTAAAGAGAAAACAAGGTCCTAAAAGAAGAAATTTAATTTTAATTAGCCCAAGAATAAATTCATTAATTAACTGATAGTTGAATGCAATTAATTAGTTGAGTACTAGCAATGTCAATTATCGTTCATCTTCTTCACTCATAAATTCAATAATTTGAAACCACTTTAATTTCTCCTTCTATAGCTCCTTCATATACCTATCTACTTCCAAAATCTTCGTGGGTGGTTACCTGTATTATACATCATATCACTCTGTGTCTTATAACTTGAACATAAAAGCAGGAAAGGTTAGCAATATCAAATTTATTTATCTTCTCCAAATAGCAGTTCATTTTCATTGAGCTTCCTTTTTTATCACTTTAATAATAGCTAGCATTTATATGGTACTTTAACGTTTGCATAGCACTTTACAAATATTATTTTATTCTATCCTCCCAACATCACAGGGAAATAAGTGCTATTCATAGAGCCAGTAAGCATCTGAAGCCAGATTTGAACTTGAGTCTTTCTTACTCCAAAGCCAGGACTCTATCCACTGCATCACCCAACTATATCAAATACTATTACTAATAATAATTAAATTATTTTATTCACAATTAAAATGACAATTGATATTTATATGGTATTTAAGGTTCATAATTGAATATAAAAATTCCTTGAGAGCAAACTTTGTTTCACTTTTTCCTTTGTATCCCCACCACCTACATAGTGATTGGTACATAGCAGGTTATTAATAAATGCTTATTGATTGGTCAATTAATTGAAAGGCATTTTATAAAGGTTCAAAACTACATAGAGGCAGCTAGGTATAACAACTGATAGAGTACTGAGCCTGAAATAAAGAAGATTTGTCATTCTGAGTTCAAATTCACCCTCAGACACTCACTAACAGAGCAGTGAAATAACTAGTTTTTACTGCAATAGTGTCAAAGGGCTGGATCATTACCAAAAGGCTACACAAGAGGGAAAAGACAGACTGAGAGAGATAGAGACTAAAAGACAGAGGGACAGAGACAGAGATAGACAAAGATAGAGAGATAAAGAGACAGAGACACAGAGAGAGAGAGAGAGAGAGAGAGAGAGAGAGAGAGAGAGAGAGAGAGAGAGAGAGAGAGAGAGAGAGAGAGAATTTATTTTTCCCTGATCTTCCATCAGACATCACAGTGGATGTTAGCCACTTAAAAAAAAGATTCGTGATGGTTCTGAATTCTTAAACACAAAAGGAAATATGCAAATTAAGGGAACATATAAAATACAATGATATGTGATATACTCAAAGCTTGATTACCCAAATGATAAAACATATAGCTAAATCTTGGTTATCCCCAGGCACACTTCAGATTATCTGTGGCAGATCTTGCCTTCCAGTTACAT
This sequence comes from Sminthopsis crassicaudata, assembly GCF_048593235.1. Lineage (NCBI taxonomy): Eukaryota > Metazoa > Chordata > Mammalia > Dasyuromorphia > Dasyuridae > Sminthopsis > Sminthopsis crassicaudata. The sequence continues at coordinate 35,407,849 of NC_133620.1, read as the reverse complement.
TGACATAATTAAGTAGAATAGGTTATAAAGTCATTTGTTAACACAATTAACTATCCCTAGTACACTTTAGCTTCCCCAATAACCTAGTGCTCAGCAGGAGTTCTTTTCAATCAAAACACTTCATTGCCTCCCATAACCAGAGGAAGACAAAAGAAACAAACAGATATAACCAACTCAAATGAGCTTATTCTACACTAGTTACAAGGTAGCTAGGTGGTTTAGGGTTCTATAATGGGATAGGATAAGAGATCTGGAGTCATGTAGACTTGAATTCAAATCCTGCTTCAGGTATTTAATAGCTATGACCCTAAACAAATAATTTAATCTCAGTTTTCTCATATGGAAATAGGGGTGCTAATAATTGGAACCTCCTTCAAACGATTATGGTGGTGTAAATCAAGTAAGATAATATTCACAAGTGTTTTGTAAACTCTAAATCAAGGGGAGGTGGGGAAAGGTTTCTACCTAAAAGCCCTCCTGGGTCCTGCCTTCTTTTTTTTTTTTTTTTTTTTAATTTTTTATTTTATTTTATAATTATAACATTTTTTGACAGTACATATGCATGGGTAATTTTTTACAACATTATCCCTTGCACTTACTTCTATTCAGATTTTTTCCCTTCCTCCCCCAACCCCCTCCCCCAGATGGCAAGCAGTCTTATATATGTTAAATATATTACAGTATAATTTAGATACAATATATGTGTGTAGAACCGAATTTTTTGTTACACAGGAAGAATTGGATTCAGAAGGTAAAAATAACAGTTTACATTCATTTCCCAGTGTTCCTTTTCTGGATGTAGCTGGTTCTGTCCATCATTAATCAATTGGAATTGGATTAGCTCTTCTCTATGTTGAAGAAATCCACTTCCATCAGCATACATCCTCGTACAGTATCATTGTTGAAGTGTATAATGATCTTCTGGTTCTGCTCGTTTCACTCAGCATCAGTTGATGTAAGTCTCTCCAAGCCTCTCTGTATTTCTCCTGTTGGTCATTTCTTATAGAACAATAATATTCCATAACATTCATATACCATAGTTTACCCAACCATTCTCCAATTGATGGACATCCATTCATCTTCCAGCTTCTAGCCACTATGAAAAGGGCTGCCACAAACATTTTGGCACATACAGGACTGGGTCCTGCCTTCTTCCCCAACCCACACCCCAACACACATAAGGATTGTAATCAATAAGGAAAGGATGACCACCTCTACAAACCTATGTCTGCACCCACTTTGCTTCCTTGCTCTCTCAACTGAATTTGTCTCAGGCATAATAATTCCTAATTACAGGGCTGGTTTTAATCATACAGTTTAGTATAGGATCAAGAGCTGAGTAGATCTCAGTTTTAGACAAAAGTATAAGACAGAAAATCTAGAAAAAGTCCAGCTTCTTTTACTCACTCTTTCCTGTTGTCACTTAATTTTATTGTTTAAGCAGACTAGAGCTAAAGGGATTTTATGTTCCAAAAAATTAAAAGCCAGAAAAATCACAGTAGACTATGGGTTATGACCTTCTCATTGATTTATTCAGAGAGGGAGAATAAGTACTTAGGAGTTCAATTGTCCTGGAGAATAATTTGGAATTGCATGAGAGAAGTTACTTAAAAATGCACTTGTGAGCATAAACCACAAGAAGATAAAGAAAGAAAGAAAGGATATATATATCCATATATATATATATATATATATATATATATATATATATATATATATATATATATATATATATGTATGTATGTATGTATGTATACACTAGAACATTCACAGCAGCATATGTTTTCTCTCCTGGTGACCTCAACCACTATGGGTTCACTATGGGTTCAAATATTATCTCTATACAAATAACCCTTAGCTCTCTTTTCTCTCAAATTCTAGTTCTGCATGACCACTTGGGTATTGGATATTGCCAACTGCATGTCTCATAGATATCTCAAACTCTACATATCCTAAAGGAAAATTTAACCACCATCCTCCACAAAATAAATAAATAAATTAAAATAAAATAAAATATATTTCCTTCTAATTTCTGGGTTTCTGTTTATCACACTAATACCCTTACATAACCTAGGTGCAAATTTTCAGTCATGTTAAACTCTTCCCTATCTGTCATTCTTTTTATCCAATCAGTCACTAAGTCTTGTTGATTCTCTACAATTTACCTTGTATCCATTTCCTTCTTTCTACTCATGACTCTTGAGCCTTTTATTGCTTCTCAAGTGGACTATTGCAGTAACTTCTTAAATGGTTTTCCTGAATTGAGTTTCTCTTCTTCTTCATTCTATTCTTTATATACTGCCAAATTGATATTTCCCATATTGTTAATCAGCACAAAAAAGCTAGTAGCTCCTACTTACCTCACAGATAAAATTCAAAATCCTCAATTTGATATTGAAAACTCTGCAATCTAACTCGAACTTAACTTTCCAAGCTTAGTATAATATCTGGCACATAGTACATGCTTAATAATTTTGTTTCATTGATGCTTTCACTTAATATATTCCATCTCCTATGTCCATGTTTTTGCTGTCCCTGTAATGTACTTCTTCCCAAAATATACCTCATAGAATCCCCAGCATTTTACCTTCTATTGAAAGCCTAATCTGATTTCACAAATTTCTTCCTCCTCCCTGCAAAATATTTTGTTTTATTAAGTTTTATATTTAATTATCTGTGTATTTATCATTTTGTCCAAACAGAATATAAGCATCTTTTCTTTTTATCTACAGCACCTAATATTTTGTCAGGTTAGCTTATCAGAGAACATGCCATTTCAAACCAGAGCTGGGATTTTACTAGCATAGGGAATTCTTCATGAAGATACCCCATTTAATTATGAAAATTATAAATTTCTCTGCAATTTAAGGTTTAGGGAGTTTCCTGGGCTATTCTCCTCCACTGGGGTAAGGGTATATTTGCCATCTTCCCACACTTTGGAATCTCTTCCCTTCTCCATGATCTTGTAGATATCATGATGGCTCCGCAATCCCTTTTAGAACCCAAATCTGTGGTTCATCCACAGATTTTAATCCAAGTCAATCCAAGATCACTGACTGAATCACACTTTATTTCATGTTGCCTTTCAATGTCCTTGCCACAGAGTAGCAGATTAATAGTAGCTAGTAAATAGTAACAACAGCAACAGATCAGAAACAAGAACAAAAGTAGCAACAGCAGCAGTGGTACAAAACAACTACTACAAAAAAATGCAGGGTACATATTTAATTAATGCTTTTTCATTGGGATGCCCTTTAAGATGGAAAATAAAGTTTAAAAATCCTTTGAACTTGCTTGCTTGTTTGTCTTTAATAATGATAATTTTAACCCCCAAAACTCCTTGATACTGGAGTTATTTAAGGAAGAAAGAGTATAGGGATATTTCAATATGTGGGGTGAGAAGTTGAGCTAAATCACCTTGCTGGTTCTTTCCAAATCTTTATTCTAGATTATCTACTTGAACCAAATCTTTCTGAACTAAATGAAATATTTAAAGATCAAATGCTCAGTTAATTCATGGATAATAATTGGTATGACTCTGGTCTGGATTTGTTTTTAAGTTAATAGAGAGCAAGTTAAGGTCAGGACAAAGAAGACAGCAATAGCCTCATTATTTCTGTGCTCCATAGGTATAATGGCACTCCCCCCCCCCCAAAAAAAAAAAAAAAAAAAAAAACTAGGCCTCATGAGAGCATTAGATTTTTACTTGCTAATTAACAAAGTGCAAAAGGATTCTTTGTGAAATATTTTATGAAGAAGCCAGGATTTAAATTCGGACATTTATTTGAAACATTGTGAGTTTCTACATTATCACACTCAGATTCATAGTATATAGATTTAGAATTAGAAAGGATATCAAATGTTATCCAATCTGATCACTTCATTTTGGAAATTAAGAAACTAAGGCTCAAGGAAAAGAAGTGATTCACCCAAGTTCATACAAATAGGGACAAATGAACGATTTGAATCCAGGTGCTCTGTCTCCATTACTAGTCTTTTATCTTACTGCTTCTCAAGGTCAAAAAACATACAGACACAGCCAAGAATAAAATTCTGAGTAATTTCAAAATAAAATAAAGGGAAACAATTACAATGAGAAGGAAAAACATGTCTCAGAAAACCAATGTGAAAGCATAGGGAACTCACTTAGATTTTTTTTTTCTAACATAATCTATATCTGGAGAAATGCCAATTAAGACAATTCTGAAATACCCCTTCATACCTCTCAGATTGGCTAGGATGACAAGAAAAGAGTGATAAATGTTGGAGGGAAATGGGGACACTAATACATTTTTCGGTGGAGTTGTGAACTGATCCAATCATTTTAGAAAGAAATTTGGAACTATGCTCAAAGAGCTCAAAGAACCAAATACTGGTTCAATATCTCAAAGACATCATAAAAAATGGGAAAGAACCCACATATGCAAAAAATGTTTGTAGCGATCCTTTTTGTAGTGGAAAGAAACTAGAAATTGAGTAGATGCCCATCAGTTAGGGACTGGCCAAATAAGTTGTGTATAGGAATGTAATGAAATATTATTCTTCTATAAGAAATGATGAGCAGACTGATTTTCAGAAAAACCTGGAAAGACTTACATGAACTGATACTGAAGGAAGTGAACAGAACCAAGAGAACATTGTACAAAGCAACAAGATTACGTGATGATCAGCTGTGTTGGATTTGGTTCTTTTCAGCAATATGGTGATTCAAGGCAGTTCCAACAGACATGACAGAAAGAGCCATCCACAACCAGAGAGAGATCTATGGAGACTAAATGTGGATCAAAGAATAGTATTTTCACTTTTCATGTATGTGTTGTTATTGTTTGTTTTTTTTTCCTTTTTTCTCGTGTGTTTTCCCTTTTGATCTGATTTTTCTTGTACAACATGACAAATGTGGAAATATGTTTAGAAAAACTGCTTATATTTAAAGGAAATTACTTGCTGTCCAGGGGAAGGGGGAGTGAAGGAGGGAAAGAGAAAAAAATGGAACACAAGGTTTTGCAAAGGTGAATGTTGAAAACTATCTTTACATGTATTTGAAAAAATACAAAGCTATTATTTTAAAAAGTAATCCTATATCAAATATAGAAACAGTAACTTCCAACAAGATGACCACAAACTGGAGCACAGGGTTATGCAAATAATGTCAAAAATGCCAAAGCTCAAAATAAGTTGAAGTGGGTGAGGAAAGATAAAGGCAATGAAAGGGGTCTTAAAAAACTATGCCATGGGCAAAGGATAGGATCAAAGCAGCACAGGACTGATTAATGAAGTGGATGGGATGATAGTAACTAACAACAGAATAAAGGGAGAGCTGTTTCCTCAGCAAGGAGAATGAATGAGTGACTTTGGGATTGGAAAGGATCAAACAGAAATGGATAACTTAGATAATTAGGGAGATAATAAGAAAACAACTTTGCTGCCCTTGATAAATTCAAGTCACCTGGCCCAAGAGTACTACATCCTCAAATCTGAAAGTACTAATAGTGATTACTGAGTCATTATCAGTATATCTGCAAATGCATGGAGAAATAAAGAGATATCACAGTACTGGTAGGTCAAATCTATCCCAAATGTTGTGCAGAATGGAATATAGAGTGAAAGAATAATATTAAATAAATGACTAGTCAACATCTCAAAGAGGACATGATGCTGTATTTCTGGAGCATTGATTTCAGAAGATGCTTAATTCAAATCTAACCTCAGATACTGGCTATGTGACCCTGGTCAAGTCACTTAACCCTGTTTGCCTCAGTTTCCTCATCTGTAAAATGAGCTGAAGAAGAAAATGGCAAATCACTCCAGTATCATTGTCAAGAAAACCCCAAATGGGGTCATGAAAAGTCAGATATGCCTGGAAAATGTCTAAACAATATCTAACAAAGGAAAGACAATAAAAATTACCATGTTTTTTTTTTTGTTGTTGTTGTTGTTGAGGTTATTTTTAAGGTCACACAAGTACTGAAGAATTTTTAAAATGTTGTTTTCCCACCCACACTCTCCCCTCTTATGGGACTGTTCTTTTAAGAAAAACAAATTGGAAAGAAATCTCATTTGTTCCCCTTATCTCATAATTAGGATAAGAACAGATATTACCAAAATATGGCCCCATTATGATTCTCCTTTGAGGCTGCTGGTTAGCAGGGATGTCAATGAAGGAACTGTAACGAGCATTCATGAACCTGAATAATTTTTGCACCAGACTCTGTTTGGGGGTGCTTCCCTGGGATTCCTACTCTTGGATGCTGTTTCAGTTCTTTGCTATCATGTCTCTGTCATTTCTTCATCATCCAGTGACAGGTACATGTCTTGTCAATGTGGTACCACACCTTGCTGCCAGCATCTTTTCATTTCTGCTAAAGTGCAGGAGCAAATGGTGCCTCCTTTCAATCATTTCCCTGTCACCAGAGCCTCATCAAGATACCTTTAGGGGCCCAAGTGGCATTGCATACCATGGTACATTCTGGCAGGGTATAATTCCCGTGCTTCGTGAGTGCATCTAATAGGAGTGACATCACAGCAGATACTCCCGTCACCATGCCATGAGCAAAGAAACATAGCATTGGACAGAAAAAGAGAAATCAAAAATTAGCTCGAAAAGCAATCTGAAATTCTCTATAAGGCAAAATGGCAAATCATTTTCACCCAAAAAGTACATCATATATTAGAACTGACAGTTGGCTGTAGTGGTTTATTGAGATAGATTCTCAGGGCAAGTATTAACCCTAAGCATGTATCATTAAAGTTAACGACTTGCAAATGAGGTTGTAATGAAGCAAGGTCTGGCCAGTCCTTTATTACTATTTTTTACAACAATAATGATAGGTTATGTTACATTTTAAAACATAAATGCTACTTAGGTCATGTTTTCAATAGAGGTGACTTATGGAGGTAGGCTTATAATCAAGGCCTTTATAGAATCACTGATAGAGAAATTGAAATATAGTTTCCCATGTAAATGAAGACTTAAGAAAACTCTTAAATCATGGATCACTGCACATATTTATAGACAATAACCTAAGTGCCAGTTGAGTTATAAATGCTTAAAATACAGAGATGCTTAAAGTACATTTAGGATGCAGCCGTTTCGGGAAAAACAAGTATTTAGAAATTGTTCCATCTCCTTCTGTCAGTAGAAAGGTGGAGGGCTGCAGCTAAGGTATGTAGTATACTTTAGGCAATATTGCTCTGTTATGGACTTTTGCTTCAATGTGTTTTTAATTTATTACAAGAAGCATTCATAGTAGATAGAAGATAAAGGGAGATAGCTACCAAGTTAAAAAGAAAGGTAACAATGAAACTTAAAAAAAAAATTAATGTAATTCACTTATAAAAAATTAAGTTATGTCACACTTAGAAGATTAACTGAAATATACTTTTTTAACACTGGTGCTCAGCAGAATGAGTCAAGAAACCTCAGGGATCCTTAATTTAATTTTTTCAAAGATGGAAAAAAGGCAAAAAAAAAAAAGAGAGAGAGAGAGAGAGAGAGAGAGAGAGAGAGAGAGAGAGAGAGAGAGAGAGAGAGAGAGAGAGAGAAACAGAGAGACAAAGGGACAGACCAATTTCAGACACTTCCAGGACATTAATCAAACCCTAACAAACTGCTCTGGACTGTGAGTGTAATGAGTCAGAAGACATTTACCAAACAAAAAGGCCAATAGTCCTTTTTTTCAACCTGATTAATCAAACTTAATGAAACTCATTTTAAAAATAAAGGAGAAATAAGGAGAAAAGGGAAGAAGAAGATAGCAAAACAGGAGACAGCTTGTATATTTCACTAGAGGAAAAATCTCTACCATCCTGAATTGGTTCATTCAAGGCCCTAGAGAAAGTGTATTTTAGAATTTCTGCCTGACCTTGAATTTGACAAAACTCCCTGAAAAGGTCAAGCTTATAAAAGGACTTCAATTATAAGAGGTTATCTAAGTGGCACTCAGACTGCTTTTCAAGATGAAATACTCACTGAAGTTTGTATTTATTTCATAAACAACCATGTTAACCTTGCTATTTGCACAGTAGATGACATCTTCTCAAGACTATAGAATCCCTACACTATAAATCTTTAGAAGATAAGCTGCTCATTCCTTGTTTGTAAAAATGTGGCAGAAAGTAAGACCCAAGAAAACAATAGAGAACTAAATCCCATCTGCACTGTGCATAGAAGATAAACATAATAGTCCAACAATAGAGGAATGGTTAAATAAATTGTTGTACATTCACTTAAAAGAATACTGCAAAACAATCAAAATGGAAAAGTGTGAGGGTCACAAAGAAATCCGGAAAGAGTTTTATGAAATAATTCAAGGTGAAAAAATCAGTGGGGAACCTTTTTTTCTGCCAAAGGACACTTGGATATTTATAACATCATTCTCAAGCCATATAAAATTATCAATTTATAGAATGGAAGCAATAGGAGGTTATTGTACCTAGCTTTCAGCTCATCAATGCCTGATTATGCAAGTGATTTTGCAGGCCTTATATGTCCGGTGGCCTAGAGGTTCCCCACCCCTGAGTTTAAAGTAACTGTCCCGAAGTGTGGATCTGACTATGTCACCCCACCATTACTAATAAATTCCATTGGGTCCCTATTACCTCCAGGATCAAATATAAATTTCTCTCTTTGGCTTTTAAGCCCTTCACAACCTGACCTCTTCCAACCTTTCCATTCTTTTATACTTTATCCCCTTTAAGAATAGCTATGATCTGATTACTTCCTGCTTTTGACCTACTTCCTGCTCTTCACATAAGCTATTCCTTCTCCCAATTCCCTTCATTTGCATTACCTGTTTTCCAGGCCTGTAATGTTCTCCCTCTTCATCACTAACAACTAACTTCTTTTCAAGACCTAACTCAGATCCTATCTTTTGTGGGAGTTTGATCCCCTCCACATATCAACATCCAACCCGATGCTAGTGCTCCCTCTCTGCCATTACCTTCCATTGTAGATATCATCTTATATGAACATGGTTATTTATATGTCACTTTCCCCCATTAAAATGTGATCTCCTTGAGGAATGAAAACTTTTTTTTGTTTTTTCTTTGCCTGCCCAACACTTAGTATAATACCTGGTGTAATGTTCTTCTCTAGATTATAATGTTCTCTGGGAGCAGGTTTCTTGGGGAGCTTCTGGGGGCAGCCTTAGTTTCAGTTCAGTGTAATAACCCCAAATACAGCCAGGAGTTAAAGTCCAGATCCTTTATTTTGTCCTTCAAAGTCTTGAATCTTTTCCTGGCTCCGGATTAGCTTTCTTAGAACCCTATCTCTCTCCTTGGTTCCGAGAGCTCTCTCCAAATCTCTCCATCCAGCCCAAAGGTGGAAGTTGGAATGAATCTTGACTCCTCCTCCCAGAGAGTGGGCTTGTGGGTTTCTGACTTGTGAATCTCCCAGATGTCAATCGTAGTTGTGAATCTTCTGGAAGTCCCCAGTCTATATATGCTCTCCAAAGATGTGAACTCCAATGTGTGTACTCCTTTAAAAGTATGAACTAAGTCCATAAGCATTAGTACCTTGCTTCAAGTTCTGGCCCATAACAACCTGGCACATGTTCTTAATAAATATCTGTTGATTCACTGACTACATTGGAGAAGATTAGAAATATGATTTGGAGAGACCAATCAGGAAGATATTAAAATAATTCAAGAGATACGTAATAAAAACCTAAATTTGGGTGATAGCTGTGTCAGGAGAAAGTAGGGGAGACGCTCCAGACATAGAAATTGTAAGACTGACCAATGGATAAATGAGTGAGTAGCAAAGAGAAGTGACTGGAAAGATGATAGTGCCCTTAACAGAAATAGTAAAATTCAGAAAAGGAGCATATTTAGAGTAAAGATAATGTACTAATAGCTATAGTGTATATTACAATGCATCCAGAGTCATTGAATAAATATCATGGATACAGGGGATGGTAATGAAGACAAACCCTAAGAATGGCTCATTCAGGATGCTCTCAGAAAAATCTGAAAAGTCCTCCATGAGTTCAAGCAAAATGAAATGTACTGTGTACATAGTAATAGGAAGCTGCGGAATGATCAGCTATGAATTACTTTGCTATTCTCAGCAATACAATGATCCAAGACTACTCTGAAGGACTAATGATGAAAAATGCTATCCATACCCAGAGAAATAGATTGAAGCACATTTTTTAGCTTTCTTTTTTTTTTCTTAAGGGATTTTTTGGGGGAACATCTATGTTTTCTTTTGCAATATGACTTTTATAGATATGTTTTTGCACAACTTCACATGGGCTTTCTCAAAGGGAAAGAGGGTTGTGGGGAGGAAGGAGGAGAATTTAAAACTCAAAATTGTAAAAAAAAATGTGAAAAAACTTATTTTACATGTAACTGGGGAATTTTTAAAAATTTTAATGATTCACTTTTTAAGTGATTTCCCAAGACTCATATAATCAGTATGTATTTAAGACAAGATTGAATAAAGGTCTTATTGGTACCCAGACCAGTTCTCAATAAACTATATTGTGATGGTTCTCAATCATTTTTACTACTCCCAAAAAATAAAATCTCCACAGTATCAATCAGAGATGATCTGAAATTCTAAAAGATAGCTCATCAAAGCAAAAGGATATGAATTTGGAATCAGAAGAACCTGAGTTCAAATTTAGTTTCTGATTTTTTATTTCATAAGTTGCCCACCTTCTTAGATTTCAATTTTCTCATCTGCAAAAAAAAAGTATTAGACTATATTGAGTACAATGGAAAAGACACCAGATTTAAAGAGTTAAACTCCCTAAATTTGAGTCCCCACTCTGCTTCTTGCTGTATATGTGACTTGAGGGAATCAGTTCATTTCACTGGGTCTCAATTTCCCCATCTATAAAATGAGAGATTGAACTAGATAGTCTCCATGTTTCTTTACAACTCTCAATCTATGATTCTCTCTCTATATATATGTATATAAATGAACCAGCTTTTCCTGAAGATAGCCCATCAGATGCCAGTGAGATAAATGTTCCCAAAGTTAGAATAAAGAATGTCAAATGTTGTGGGGCATGTGTGTTCAAGGTACAGGATTACATGATATTAAACCATTGGTGATTTCCAAAATACTATCATCCAAGAAGTATTCTCTATTACTTATTGGAAAGACAGAGCAATGAAACTTTTTCATCTTTTCTTTTTATCCCCATTACCTAGCAAAGGAAATTTAGTTCATGTGAAGTATTTGTCACCTCACCAACTATTTTGTTACTGACTTGTCCCAAAATTGTTGCCAGTGAGTCTATAGAAGACAAATTGGTATCATAAGGAAGAAAGAAGAGGCAAAATGTGCCAAGTGAGTCTAACCACCTCCATCACATCAACTTTCCCTTCAGATCCAAAGCCCAACTCCAAGAGCCCCAGCTGCCTCAAAGACTGTTTCCAGCCCATTTCTCTCTCCCCAACATTATCAAGGGAAACAACCCTTTGGAAAAGGATCCTACACTACCAACAACCACAACCAATTGCATGGGACAAGTGAACTCCAGAGCACAAGGATAACATGTTCGTCCCACCCTATCCTAGCAGCCCAACCCCCTATGGCCATCATACAAGGAGCCACATGGTAAGTCAAGTGTCCTTCAAGAGCTGAAGTCCCAACCTTATCAGTGGCTAAAGATTCAGAAAAGAAAGTTCTTAGCATAAAAGTCCTTGGCCCTGTCAAATCACTCAACATCAGAAACAGATAAGATTTTACAAATAGAACTTACATTTTAAAAGATTCATCATCATCTCCATTGCCTTTTCATCTAATGTGAATGTGAATTCCTTAAGAGGAAGGTCTATCATTAATACATAGTAAATACTTATTATGTCCCTAGCACTTACCATAGTGCTTTGCACATAATAAGCCTTTAATAAATTCATTCACAAATACTTGATGAGTTTATTTGAATCTAATCTTTTTGAAGTTTCAGTGAAACATTTCACAGGATATAGCAAGAAATATTCTATTGCCAGACAATTATAGAACTTACTCTAGGGAAGCAGGGTTAGTGCCTGAGAATATTATTTTCATTATCTTTCTAAGCCCTTGATGTTACCTCACTGACAGAATCTCTGGAATAGGATATTCAGAAGAGATAGCAAATCTTCTTTCCACCACCCAATTTCTTTTTTTTTAATTTTGTATGCATTTTTGTTTACTTACTAAACTATGAATGTTTTCTCACAGTAGACTATATATTATTTGAGAAAAGGAACATAGAGAAATCAGTGATTTAGGAAGACTCAACTTAGCAGTTGAGTGTGGAATGTATTGGAGTGAGAAGAGAGTTGAGTCAATGAGACTAGTCAGACTAGTCAGAAGGTTATCTCAGTAGTCCAATCAAGTGGTCCTGAAGGTCTCCACACAGATTGTGGCTTTGTGAATGTAAGTAAAGAGATGTGGTGACTGTAGAAATAACAAGATTTGTCAACGAATTGGATGAGGAGTTGCAGATAATACCAAGAATGTGAGCTTGGATGACTGGATGTATAAGAACAAGAGTAATGTTGTTGTTTGCCCTTCATTCTCAAAGACGATCATGACATCAGGAGGTTATGTTATGATGTGCAAGTGAATTGAATTTAAGTTTCATTTCCCCTTCCAGAACCAGCCATCTGGTTCCAGTGGCCAGATACAGATCAGGATGACTGGATACATACCTGGATGCAATGGGAGACCTTGACCTTTTTAAGCTAAGGTCATTAACAGGTCTCAGTTTGAAAGAGTCAATTGTCCATTCAGTGATGAGGTTAGGCTAAAAAAAATAATGAGGCCCAAAAGGGACTTTTTTACCTAATCAAAAAAAGAATCAATCTGAAAAGGAAGGACCAGCAAGGTTTCTGGCCACAGCAGAAACAATTGCTATTTACATTTACTCTGAGGTAATTAGGGCCCACATAAAAATCACGTTGGGCTTGCCTGGGCCATAGTAAGTACTATATAAATGTTATTTATCATTATTATCATCCATATCATGCTTCCTAATTGTGAGTGCTCTCCAAGACTTTGCCTTGTTTCCTTTCCTCTCATACCCCCTTTACATTCTCTCATCAATTCCCATGGGTTGAATAATCATCTCTATACAGATAATTACCAGATCTATATATTCAGCCCCATTATTTCTCCCAAAGTCCAAGCTCACATCACCAACTCCCTACTTGCCTTTTCACATGACATATCCCAGAGAGACATCTCAAACATCTGAGATAATTAGTTGACTTTGATTTAACTAGTGGATAGAGCACTGGACCTAGAATCAAGAAAACCCGAGTTCAAATCCACCTCACACACTTTCTAACTGTGTAACCTTCAGCAAATCATGTAGCTTCCATCTGTCCTGCTTTTTCTATCTGTAAAATGGGTGTCTCTTCCTCCAGGTTGTTATGAAAATTAGAAAAGATACTATCTGTATAAAGCACTTTACAAACCTCAATATGTTATATAAATTCATTATTGCAACTCAATATGTCTAAAGATGAATTATGTCTAAAATAGAACTTATCCTTTCCCCAAAATCATTTTCTATTCAGAATTTCCCTACTGTCAAGGTCACTATCCTTCCTTCAGTCATTCTGGTTCACAACTTGGAGTCATCTTTGATTCCTCGGTATAATTTACCCATTCCTGTATCCAACTAGTTATCAAGTCTCATCAGTAATACCTCCATCACACCTCTTGCATTCACCCTCCTTCACCTTATTAACATAGCCACCACCTTAGCTCAGATTCTTATTACCCAGCTATTACAACAGTCTCCTAACTTGCTTTCCTATCTCCAGTCTCCCTTCTCACTAATTCATCTTCCACCCCTGCTACTAAACTGACCTCCATAAAGCACAGACTTGACCTTGTCACTCCATTACTCAGAAAATATCAGTGGTTCCCAATTTCTTCTAGATGCAGTCTCATAAGTTAGGTATTTAAAGCCCTTTATTGTATCTAGCACCAACTTACCTTTCCAAACCCATTATAAATCACTCCATTTGAGATTTCTCTGGTCTACTCAAACTGTCTTTCTTGCTTGTCCCTACCTCCAAGGGCTTTGTTTATAAATGCTAGCTATCATTATCATGTAAGACAAGCCCTTTACTACATGGGTTATTGTTGTGCTACAGGAGCCACCTGCAATGGCTGTAGAATGGATTTCCTCATGTGAGAGGATGATGATCCAAAGAGACAATTGCTGTTCTCTGACCTCTTGACTGAGAGGCCCTTGCATTGTCTGACCTCTCTCCTCTTCCCTCTACCTCCAATTTATCTCATTCCCAGTCCACAACACCCGTGTCAGCAAAGGCTGCCCTGCAACTTCTTCAGATGCTATGAGCCACAGCTATGGAGGCTCTCGGAGAATTGACTTGCCCCTTCACCTAGGCATGGTCCTTAACAGGTTATGACACTTTGTCCTGCTCACAATGAGGGAAATCAATCAATAAACATTTATTGAACACTGACCATGTGCCAGGAATACAAAGATAAAAAATGAAACTTCCTGCCCTCAAGGCTTATCCTTTATCAAAGAAACATACTTATTTTAATATAAATTTATACAAAACATAAAAGTTATTTCAGGGAAGAAAGAAGGGCACTAATACCTTGGTGAAAGTGGTGAATGGGAACCAATAGACCACCCTGAAATAACTGCAAGTCTGAGATACCTAACTATATAGTGTAGGGCTTCTTAAACTTTCCATTTATGACTCCTTTTTGCCTGAGAAATTTTTATGTGACTGGGTACATAGGTATATAAAATAGTTATATAAATTAAATATTTATTAATAATAAATCATAATTTTGCAACTCTCACTCAGTTACAAGATCCTGTATGAGCTCACAAAACACGGTTTAAGAAGCTGGGATACAGGCCATTGTGGCCTCTGAGGACTGCTTTCGGGAAACTCTGTTTTGTGACTCCGAATTATTTTTGTACATTTATAATATGCTCACCAGCTTCCTAGATCTGAAATTATTTCTTGCTGTCCCCATCCAATTTAGCTGGCTTCCCTCTGAACCTTAGTGCCTGATTCTCCTGGTATGATTGGGCAAGCTGATTTTAATAGGACTATTCCTTAATGCTGTAACCTGACTGGTATATGATTCGGTCTTATTTGATGACTTGTTTTAAAATGCATAAAACAAAACTTACTTTGGATCATCTCAATTTGAACTAAGCTGGATCACTTCCTAAATAGCAAATGAGAGGGATTGGACCTGTGAGTACGCTGCTAGAGATTCAAAGACTTTATCCACTAAACCATCTATCATATGCTGATCTATGTTGAAGATTCTTCACCAAGAGTTCCCTAAATCAGTGAAATTATAGATTAAAAAAATATTTTCAGTAACATTATATAAAGTTGTAAGCGACCTCAGAAGCTATTTAGTCCTACCTATCCCTGAACAATCAAGTAACATAAAATTGGGGGGAGGAGGTTGAAATCTCCAGGAGATTCTAACACTTACTTTCCATTAACCATAAATACAAGCCCCTCTGGAGTTTCAGTTCTGTTATCTGTAAAATAGGGATAATAATGTTTGCCCGACCTACTTGGGCTAGTTCTCTCTAGCCAATTAAAGCACCATGAAAATGTGAGCCATCATTACTGTTATCTGGGGGTCAGCAACCACAGCCCAAAAGCCAGAATAGATTGTGTTTAAAAATAACTCTTTGAAATGCAAATAAATACAATGGAACACAATGATGTAGAAAACACAAGTGTCTTGAATGGGGGTGACAAGTTACAGATAGCATCTGGAAAGTTCAGGATTTCCCAGAGAATCAAGGGAAAGCTACCTCAGCCTTTAATATTCTAATTAATTTTTAAATCACTAACTAGATGAGACTCTTTAGGAAGTCAGACTGTTGCACACAATTCATTCCTTGATGAAATAAATTATCAAACCCATGAGGGTTTGAGGGACACTTCCAGAAAAATCACTTAGCAGACCCCTCTGAAACAAGTCTTCCTCATCTCATGGCATGTAAGTGACCCCAGATCTTGAAGCCTGGAGGCAAGTAGGTGGTACAGTGGAGAGAGCAGCTGGGACTTGGATTTAACAAGACCTAAGTTTGAATCCTAGCTCAAAGATTCTCTGTGACCCTGTGACATAACCTCTTTCAAGTCTCAGTTTCTCCATCTGTAAAATGGGGATCAAACCAGTGCTTACCAGATAGGAAATGTAAATAAAATGCTATTGAACACAATTTCCTTAAAATTTAAAGGAAAAAACATGTAAATAAATACTATTGAACACAATTATCTCAAAATTTAAAAAAAAAAAAACATTCTTAGCTAGCAAACTGCACAAAAACGGGTAGCAGACTAGATTGAGCTGATGGGTTTATATAGTTTGTTGACCTCTGTTATTATTATTGATTACCATTCCTGAGAGGCTATAGTACTGCTCTATGGATCATATGAAATAATATATATAAAATACCTAACAAAGGTAAAACAACATATACATGTTAAATATTATTGATATGTACTAACAAATTATTATATTACAATATAATTATTAATATTTATATTACCAATATAATAATCTTTTATTATAATAATCGAGTAGCTATAATTCAAGTTAGCTGAAATTAGATGGCAGCCTTTCCTTAGCATAGGGATGTAAGAATTACTTGGGACATCTGAAAAAATAACTTTTAATATGCAATATAGCCTCCTTTTGCTGAAATCACTTGTTTTACATGAGTTGGCATTGAGTGTATAAGAATTTGACATATATTCTTTAATTCTTCATCATGAAATTACACTTTTATCACAGTGGAGATGAAGCATACTTTTGATGAACAGTCCATTTTTTCAAGTCAAGCCTTGATTATAGCCCATAGATTTTCAATGGGGTGTAAATCAGGTGAGTTCCCAGGCCACTGAAGCATGGTTATTTCCATCTCTTGGACAAATTTCTTAACCTTTCATGATGTATGACATGGCATAAGGTCATTTTGCAAGATTCCATCTCCATTTTGGAATTTCTATAATTCTGAAACAAATCTTTGATATATGAAGATGATAGCATTTCTTTAGTGTTTTAAAGGTTAGTAAAACATTATGTATATATACATATATGTTTGTATGTAAATACACATACACATATACATTTAATTTAATATATTTAATCTCACTTAATTTTTAATTAATTTAATTTAATCCTAATTTAATTCTCATGATAACCTTGTGAAAAAGATTTTTATTCTCATTTTATAGTTGAAGAAACTACAGCAAATAAGGTGACTGAGGCAGGACTCCCATCATTCTCAGTCTAAGTCCAACAGTCTATCCACTATACTACCAAGAGTCACATGATAATCTATTATTAGAGTTTATCATTGTTAGAACTTGTTAGAGTTCATCATTCCTTCAATAGAGATAAGACTTTCAGGCCCACTGGAAATTTTTTTTAATCTCTAAGATATTTTTGGGATGGATGTTATACAGTTTGATGAAGAGATGTAGATCCTACAGGGTAGCCTGGATCACATCAAATAATGGTTATGGCACATACTAAATTAAAAATGAGTTTTATAGGTAAAAATGTCTTTGTTCAATCATCAGTGCTCCAGTCTCTCTGTTTTGTCTTGTTCATGTAAAATTTTCCCTATCATGGGTATCAATAGCTTCCAACTGGTTTTTGTCTACTTTCTCTTCTTCCAACTTCAAGAAAGTTATATCATTGGAGAGAAATCAATAACAGCTCCTTCAGCTGCCAGATCCCTCTGAAAGTTTTTATTTGTTTTCTAAGGATTAGTTAGGCTCTTTTGCAGCAACATCATATAAGTTCTTGGCTTTTTTTTTTCAAATTTTCAGCTGTGCTTTCCTTTGTACTTTGGTGAAATTTACTTTTTTTGAGTGATTCTTGAATGACTCACCCTTTCCCTACCAACATTCATTACAACATCACTTGCAATCATTGAAATGTGCTCTTTAAGAACTATGATACTTGTACATTTCCTTGAAGTACTATTCATACTTTAAAAAAAAAAAACACAATATTAAAAACTTGGCAAAAGAGAAAAATGAAACGAGTGTGTGGCCCAAGATCCCGCTATCAAGGTGGAAAAACAAAATCATTCCAGTCACCTGATGTAGGTCAAACATCTTAGGTGCTCATAAGTTTGATTGTAATAACAAAAGATGGATCTCTGAGGAGATGGCCCTTGGGGGTTGGAGAGATGGGAGACTGGGTCTGGCATCAGGAAAACATGAATTCAAATTTGGCTTCAGACACTAACAAGTCACCTAATCTTTCTCTGCTGCTTCTTTCTCTATTTTAAAATGGAGATCTAGGGGAAGGTAGATGGCGCAGTGAATAGCACTGGTTGAAATCAAGAGGACTTGAGTTCAAATCCAGCCTCAGACACTTAATACTTATTAGCTATGTAACTTTGTGCAAGTCATTTAGACCCAATTGCCTTGGGAAAAAAAAATTGTGGATCTAAAAACAACAACTACCTGACAGGATTGTTGTGAAGATCAATAGAAATAATATTTATAAAGTTATTAACAGTGCGCAGCACATAATAGGTACTTAATAATTGTTTTCTTTTTCCTTTTTTTTTTTTTTTTGAGCTGATCCTTAAAGGAAGCCACTAATATTAAAAAGAAGTGAGGAGGGAGAAGGTTTCTGGCATGGAGATAGCTGGTGAAAATGCAGTCAGGGCACAGAATATGAGGAACAATAAATTAGCCGATATGACTAGATTACAGAGTATATAATGGGAAGGAAGGGAGGAAACAAACAAGCATGTATTAACTCCTACTATTCTGTAACAGGCAAATATTTTGTCATCTGTTCCTTACAACAACCCTGGGTGGTTGGTGCTATGCATTTTGCAGATTTGGAAACTGAGGCAAACAGAGGTTAAGTGATTTGTGGGTTCAGATAGGAAGTGAACGTCAGTAGCTAAGACTGAACTCAGGTATTCTTGACTCCAGGCCTATTGCTCTATCCATTGCACTTTTCTTCTCTCCCCTCTCTACTCCCGTGCTTTCCTTGCAACTCCCAGGGAAGACTAGATGGGTAGGAAGTAGGCTATTGTGGAGAGCTTTAATTTATTTTTAAAGAATTTTCTATTTGACACTGGTGATAATAAGGAACCACTGGTATTTGTTAAGAGGAAGAAAGGGGAAGCCCAAAAGGTGAACATTCAAATTTGTGCATAATGTAACTAAATAGTCCAGTAATTCTTTTGAACTTTGTTGTATCCATGATCTCATTGATATGGATGTCTTCCAATGTAGATTAGAATCACCCATGCTTTCTCATTCTATATAATTCTGCTACGGGTCTTTCTATAAATCTTCCCAAAGGAAAAGGACACACATGTGCAAGAATGTTTGTGGCAGCCCTTTTTGTAGTGGCAAGAAAATGAGAGGATGCCCATCAGTTGGGGAATGGCTGAATAAGTTATGGTATATGAATGTTATGGAATATTATTGTTCTGTAAGAAATGACCAGCAGGTTCAGAAAGACTTGGAGAGACTTACATGAACTGATGCTAAGTGAAATGAGCAGAACCAGGAAATCATTGTACATGGCAACAAGATTATATGATGAGATATTCTGAGGGACTTAGCTCTCTTCAACAATGACATGATTCAAACCACTTCCCATTGTTCAGTGATGCAGAGATCCATCTACACCCAGACAGAGGACTGTGGGAACTGAGTGTGGAACACAAAATAGCATTTTCACTCTGTTATTGTTTGCTTCCTTTTTGTTTTCTTTCCCAGTTTTTTTTTTCCTTCTTGATTTGATTTTTCTGGTGCAGCAAGATAATTATATAAATATGTATGCACATATTGGATTTAACATATATTTCTACCATGTTTAACATTTATTGAACTACTAGCCATGTAGGGGAGGGCATGAGGGAACAGAGGGAAAATTGGAACACAAGGTTTTATAAGGGCTAATGTTGAAGAATTGTCCATGCATATGTTTTGAAGAATAAAAAGCTTTAACTAAAAAATTAAGTAAATAAATAAATCTTCCTAAAGGAGATCTACCCAAGGCCTCAGAGATCTCCCTCCTCTTCTGTTCATATTTTGTGTGTACCAGTAAATATTCATCTATTCATCTGCCATCCCTTCCACTCACTATTTCACTTCAGTGCTTTCTCTCTGAGATTACCCTCAATGTATCCTGTCGTGCCTTGTCTATACTAGCACTGTCTCTTATGTTTGATCATAAGCTTCTTGAGGACAAAGATTGTCTTTTGCCTTTCATTGAATCCCCAGCATTTAGCACAGTGCCCAGCATGTAGTAGGTGTCTAATAAGTGCTCATTCACTGAATGACTGCACAATATGCCTACCTCCTTTTCTGGTCCTAAGTTCACCTATTTTCTTTTCTTCCACATTTCACAAAAAAAGTTACTAATTATTAATAATATACTAGAGTCTATTTATAGCCATGTGTCTTTACATTTCATTTTGGGTCCTCAGGAGTAGTGAATATTGAGAGGCATCTTTGTGTAGCAGATAGAGTGCTCAATTTGAAGTGGAGAAGATGTGGATTCAATTCCCCACTCAGTTTCTTTGATATTCTACACAAATTACTTAACTTCCTTGCAATGAGAGGTTGGACTCTCTAAGTGACTGATAAGATCCCTTCCAGGTCTAAATCTCTGAGCCTACAGTTCTTCATCATAATTCTATGGTGCTCCATGATTCGCAGGCATATAGGGTTTCAGTGAGAATATGTGGTGGGGAGTTTTGGGTTGCAGAAAGCAACAATATAATTTCCCAAATGTAAAACTGGCTCAAAATTGTCTCCCATTAAATTCTGTACCAAACTCTTAGAGTATTTGCAATGTCTATCCAAAATGGCAGACTGACTCAATGGTCTGCTCATCCACACCTGCATTTTGACTAAGCCTGAGATTTCCTTGACATGAGAAACTTTAGGGTGAGACACTCCCTTTGTCAAGGTAGATCAGTAGTTTTTCTACAACTCGGAATTTTAGAGAATTGTTAATGCACTGAAGGGCCACGGGGGGGCACCATAGTTCATAAAGTTCATGAAGTCAAAGGCTTCCTCTTCATGAGTTCAAATATGATCTCAGCTGTGTGATTCTAAGCAAGTTACTTCATCCTATTTGCCTCAGTTTCATCATATGTAAAATGAGTTGTAGAAGGAAATGGCAAACCTCTCCGATAGCTTTGCAAAAAAAAAAAGGAAAAAAAACTCCAAATGGAATTAAGAAGAGCCTGACACAATTGAACAAAAACTAGAGCACTGAGAAGTTAAATAAGTTGTTCAGTTTCACATAATCAGTACTTGTTAGAGGTCACCCTTGAACCCAGGTTCACTGTCCAGCTCTCTATCTAGAGCCACAGTCCCGAGGATACACCTCAATGGAAAAAAGACCTGGTTACCAGTTATTCTATTATCAGCTGCCTCTGTGTGTAGTAAGATAATCAACTCCTTAGGGTAAAAATCAAAATTATAGCAAAATAGAAAAAAGGATAAAAATGAGAGGACCCTGTATGCAATTATAAAAGCTCCAACTCAACACATTTAAAGGAATGGTTATTTCAATTTTTTTTAAAAAAAGAAGGAAATGAATAAAAGCAAAAACATTGATTATCACCATTATTTAGAGAAGTTTAACTGATATAAAACAGACACCAGAATGAGGCCAAAAATTTCAGAAACTGCTTCAGTCAGCAAACATTTGATCCTTGTCTTTGTAGGCTCTAAAAGAGCTCTTTATTTCACAAATATTAATATAAATTCAATAACCACATTTCTACAGCAACAATGGCTCGTGCAAAGTAGTCACTCAATAGATCTTTGCCAAATGAAAGGAATGAATGAATATAAAATCACTAAATGATTTCCCAGCTGGCTGCATTTCTTTGGCCTTCTTTACCATGCCCCAGGAAACCTCTTCTGCCTGCAAGATCACATCATCTCTGGAACTTGAACCTCATCCATCATCCTTTGCCCTAAGGACCCCTCTGATTGGAGAATGAGAGCTCCTTCCAGAACCTCCAACTAAGGAGGCTAGCCAGACCTGTTATTTCTTCATTTCCCACTAAACTTCACTCTTCTGAACTTCTCCATCATCCCCATTGAATATCTTTCCTCCCTACCCTTTTTTAGCCTCCTTTTGTAGAATATAAACTCGTTGAGGTCAGGGACTGCCTAATGTTTTTATTTCCAGTGCTTAGCATAGTGCCTGGCACATAAGTTTTTTTTGTTTGTTTAGAGAGGTGAGGTAATTAGGGTTAAATGATTTGCCCAGGGTTACACAGTTAGGAAGTGTTAAGTGTCAGCCCAGATTTGAACTCAGATCCTCCCAACTCCAGAGCTGGTATTCATATCCAATGTGTCATCTAGCTGTCTCCCAGTAAGTTTTTAATAAATGTTTATTAACTGAGTTGGTGAAATGTAATGAAGAAGCAATAATTTAATAATTACCTATTTATTTTCTAGGTCCCAAAATATTGTTCTCTGTGTTGTGTCCACTTGAGCTCAAAGTAGCAATAAGGAAGCAATTTCAGTATCAGTTATTTCTCTCCTCTTTTTCTTTAGGTTCTATAGCCTCCAGAATCGTTCCTTTTATGTCTGCTTGTCTTGGTCCAGCTGGTAAAATACTCAACTTTGCTTCCCCAAACTGCTTTTTTCCATGTGGTTGTTATAGGCCTCTATTTTGGCCGGTCCTTGCTTGGACCACTACTGCCAGCTGAGAGCTAAGGGAGGCTTTTGAAAATGTAAGTAATGATCTGCCCATAAAGTTTGCCCAAACAGGCAGAAAGCAGAACATAGCTGCAAATGCAAGGAGCAGAGAAATGTTCAGTAAACCCATGCTATTTTATTCACTAGGAAATGGTCACAGGACAAAAGGAAGTGTAAATTGTCCAGAAAAAAGCAAACTAGGATTATTAGCCAATTAACAAAAGTACAAGAAAAAATGGAAAGTTGAATGAGACTGAAATAAGTTCTAAGGAACATGCAAACAGTATGTATGCTTTCTTTCTTGAAGAATATTGGAAACCATTTGATTTGGGATCTATTTATTTCCCATGCCCAAAATTCCTTCCTTCCTCATCTCTGCCTCTTAGAATCCCTAGTTTTCTTCAAAACTCAGTTCAAGGGCCACCTTTCAGATGAAATCTTTTTTGATCCTTCCAATCCACTTGACCATGTAAGGATAAGTAATCTTAGTTTGCCCCAATGTCATCCTTCCTTCTTGTTGCCCTCTCTGGAATCCAGTTCACACACTGACTGTTATTGGAAAGTCAAGACTATTTTTAGAGTATGAAGGTTCTATGTATACTCTTCAGCCCTCCTAGTCTCCCAAATAGTTCTTGAGAATTTAAAGTTTCCCATATAATGTTGGATAGTACCCAAGTCCTAATCTATGCCAAGGAGAAATAACCATTTGTTACTGTTTCTCTGATAATGAAATTCATGCTGAGAATGAAGCCTGGGAGTAGTGTCATATTCCTTCTGTTTGTTCCAGGAACAAATGAGAGATTGTATCTGAAAAGGACAGGTCATCTTCTCCCTTTTATCAAAGATTGGAAAAGTTCTGAAATTTAACTGGGAATCCTAGTAATTATAGATTAAAATAAATAATATAGCTTTCTTTCCTTTCCTGAGAGAGAAATTGACTTGAGACTGAGTTCTGTGATTCAATGTGTTGGGAGTAGAGAGGGGAATTGAGAGTAAAATAAATCAAATTATCTAAGTGAAAGATTTAGTTTTTGGTTTTAAGTACTTCTAGGACCTTGAATATGGCTACTATGTTGATATAGTTCTGAGCTCAAATCCAGTTTCAGATACTTTCTAGATGTGTGACCCTAGGAAAGTCCTTTAGCCCTATTTGCCTCAGTTTCATCATCTGTAAAATGATCTGGAGAAGGAAATGGTGAACCCCTGCAGTATCTTTGCCAAGACAACCCTATAAGGGGTCATAAAGAGTCTAGCACAACTGAAACAATTGAACAACAGGGCTCTGAATGCAAGTCATTTCTCTATCAGTTAAATTTTAAAGAAAAATTATGTTTTGAGCCTTGTAAGTATGAGTGCTTGTAAGGGGATCTGTTGGCTACATTTTAATGGAACCTCAATGAACTGACAATCATAACTCCTGTCCTAGAACTTGTAAGTCAAATATCCCAAAGGAAGGAAAAGATCCCAAAATAAACACAGGACAATGGTCATGTAAATAAGGGTTATCTTTGATTCTAACTTGACTTGAATTAAATTTTAAGCCCTAATATGGCTGCTTTTTCAGCCTTTCCATCCTATGATTTGAAATAGAATTGAATATGAGAATGGGAGAGTATGGTCCCATATTCTTTCTTCAGAATGTCTCCCTTTCTTAAGAGCAGAACTTTCATTTTTGGCTTTATACACCCAAGGCTCAATTAATGTTTGTTGAATTTTATTGAAATGCAAATTAAATCAATTTTATGATTCTACCTCACATTCATCAGTGTGAAAGATGACAAGAAAAATGGAAATGATCAATGTGTGAGGGGTTGAGGGAAGAGAGACACATTGATGCTAGACTTGTGAACAGATAACAACCGTTATAAAATGCAATTTGGAAATGTGCATTAAAAGTTATTGAACAGTATGTGTGTCCTTTGACCCAGTTTTACACTGCTAGACCTATATTCAAAAGAGAACAAAGAAGAAAAGATATTTTAGGTATAAAAATATTTATACCAGCTCTTTTTGTGATGGCAAAAAAAAAAAAAAAAAAAAAAGATCCTGGAAATTGAAAAGAATATTTTTCATTTAGCCATTCTGCTAATCAATAGGAAATAGCTTTCAGCTTATTTCTGCCAGAATTTAAAGTATTATGAAAATTTGCGAGCAGTTAGGACGTCTTTCTCTTTGTAATTTCTTAACCATATATAAGTCTAACAATAAGATCTTTAGGTCAAACGATACAACATTTTAGATACTTTTTTTAGCATAATTTCAAATTGCTTTCCAGAATGATTGGATTAGCCACAGCTATTAGTATGCAATATATATATATATACATATGTTACATATATATATATATACATATATATGAATATAGTATTTCTATAGTCTTCCAGTACTATTTTCTTCTTTAGTCATTAGGCCTATTTTGAGTCAAATCTTTCTTGCTATTAGTGATTTAAAGCAATCTTTCCAATGGTAGTTAATAGTTTGAAAAAAATTTCTGAATTGTAGGTTCATGGAGTCAGTGATGAAATAAATAGAATATCAAACTGGTCAGGAAGACTTGAATTCAAATCTTACTATGTTTCCTATGTTAACCTTACGGCCTCAGGTTCCTCATCTGTAAAATAGGGATTATAATAGCATCTACCTTTCAGTGTTGTGAAAATAAAATGAGTTAATGTTTGTAAGATGCTTTACAAGCATAAATATTATATAAATGCTTGTTGTTATCACTAATATTATTATATCCTTTAAGTATTTATACACTAGAGAATAGCTTTTGGTCATATAGACTTATGTTAAATCTTGCATATTAAGCCTTTATAAAGATTTAATGCTTTTCCATTTCTACATTCTACCAGGCAGTATGAGAATCTGCTCTAGGATCTTCAGTTTCTGATTATAAACATTCATATGAACCCAGTCATCTTTGGACCATGTAGACTTGTGAGTAAATCCTTCCCTCTCTCCCTCCACTTTCCTATTCTACCTACAAAAAATAATAATCAAATCAATCCCACCAAAACATTCCTCCTTGGTGACTACTCTCCTCTATGTGTTGTCTTCCCTACTAAAATGTAAGTCCCTTGAGAACAAAGTCTGTCTTGCTGGCTGGTGTTTATATCCTCAAAGCTGAACACAGTGCTTGCACATAGCAAGAGCTTAATAAATGCTTTCCATTCTGTTCCATTTGCGGAGGTGAGATCCACAAGATTTGGAAATTAATTAGATGTGGATGGTGAACAAGAGAAAAGAATGACAAAATACTTTTCCAGAGATATCCACAAGATAGGGAAACACAAATGTTTGTGTGTGTACATAAACATAATACACAAACAGACATACATGTATGTGTGTATATGGCATATATACATACATATGTGTATATCATCCCAGGGGCTACCACCTGGCTCATTATCTCTTCCCCCTTCTACCATTATCTCTTCTGAAAGATTAGTCTAATGTGCCAACCTCTGCAAACACCAGCCGACTTCCCAGGTCTCTTTGACTTTCTCTTCCCTTTTAATGGCTAATGGCAGCCCCAGAATGCGCCTGAATAGGACCTGTGTTTAATGAGGATCAGATAAGATAAAATTTCTAAAGCACTATATACTTGCCATCAATTATCATTTTCAAAGAGAATAAAGGAATTATTACCTAAAACAAGGGGTTGGAGGGGGGGGGGGACTAAGAATGAGCTAGATCTAGTTGTTTGTATATCTGAATACCAAATTGGCCAAAAGATCTCTCTTTGGAACTCTGGATTTTTCTTTTGGATTTTTATGAAATCTCCCAGTTGGTTTCTTGTAACGTTTAGTAATTACCCCTTTAAAATTCCTAAAAGGATACCATGCTGTTTTCAGGGAACAGTGGAAGCTGGGATTTAGGGGTACCCAATCCAAAAAAAAAAAAAAAAAGATATAGTGACAGCCTAGAGTCAGTAGGGAGCACCAAAGAGCCAATTTGGGGAAGTTGGAGGGATAGAAATGGAAGCAGTAACAACCCAGGTGCCCAGAAGATCTATTGGCCTGACAATACAGTAACTGTCTGTTCCAAGAGTATTGCTGTATCTTTTATTTAAAAAAAAAAAAAAAAAGCCACAGTCAAGGATATTCTTAACTAATACTCCATGTTCCTTTTACAAGGTCAAACATGATACATTCTAGCTTTTAAAGCCCTGGGAAAACAACAAATTTGCCTCTACTTGTGCTATATAGATGAATTATTCCCTTGTCAGAAGTTGAGGACTATAGGATCTGTTTCCCATGGCTGCCCAAATGATTTTCCTAAAGTATAAGTCTTAACTGTATCACTCCCCAGCTCAATAAATACCACTGGCTCCCTGTTACTTTTAAAACCAAAACCCCAACTCTTCTGCTTGCTATTTAAAAACCTAACTTTATCTTCCTTTCCATCCTTTTTTTTTTAAACCTTATTGCTCTTCCCACACACCACAATATTAGGCTTCACAACATTCTATATTGCTCCTCCCTTCCTTTGTCCTGGCTTTTCCCCCATGCCTGAAATGCATTCATTCCTTTCTTACATATATTCCATTTCTTAGAATCCCTGGCTTCCTTCACAGTTCAGCCCTTGTAGTTGACCTTTCCTCATCTTCCTAGCTATGATTACATATAAATGTACCATTTTCTCCCAGGACCCTTAAGAAAGATTATTAAACTATTTTTTAAAAAGAGCAGAGATTATTCCTCTTTGGTCTATGTTTCCCTGGAGTTTAGCACAGTGTCTGGCACATACTGGATACTTAATAATTTTTGTTGATTGATTGCCAGAAAATTAGGATCCCAAATATAATAATTTTAAAAATCCCAAATATAATAATTTGCTTGTAAGATGGCTAATAACTTTTACTTTTTCTGCTTCCTGATATGATTTCTATTCTGCACTGTATTCACTTGAGGGTATTAACAATTAACAAATAAAACAGTGGATTATAGGATTGTAGCTCTCCATCTAGTCTAATCTCTTCATTTTACAAAGGAAAAAGTGAAGTGCTTTGTCCCGGGTCATATCAAATTTGGATCCTTTGACTCAAAATCCAGCCTTCTAAGAACAAGCTTCTTAAACTGTAGGTCAAGATCCTATGTGAGATTATGTAACAAAATATGGGAGTCATGCAAAATTTGGCAACAGTAAAAGGTATAAAATATTTCACCAAGATTTAATTTAATTCTTTAAGTAAAAATAAAAAGCATATTCATCTCAGCAGGCAAATTTTCTTTCATCTTTAACAAATGGTAAAATTATACATATATACATATCAAAGAATTGTTTTAAAATAAATTTCTTTATAACTTATCAATAAATGTTTTATTTGTATATCTATTTTATATACCTAGGTTCACATAAAAATATGCATAGAGTACAGATCAAAAAATGAAAAATTGACATATTCAAGAAATGAGGCAGGGGTGGGTTGGGGAGAGGATTCTAGGAAAATGGTGAAGTAGGTTGGTAAATTTCAAGCTCTCCAGATTTTCCCCACAATAGAACAAATTTGTGCCTCAGGGCAAGTATGGAGAGGTGATAAATCAAGAAGACGGGCCAGAAAAGAGTCCTCCTGATACAACCTCAGAAGATCTGAGGAAAGATCCAGGTTCTATAGAAACACTAACTGGAGAACCCTGGGGCTACCTGGGTGTGATTGGATCCTCAGCAGGAACCACAGACACTTTCACTGTTTTTCAAGTCAAGGTTTGAGTCAGGGAAGACAGAGTGAAACTCAGCTGATTAGGAATGCAGGGGTAGCCGTGGGTGAGAAGAAACCAGTGCACCACAAGTGTAGAGCCACTGGGGTAGGGATGCTGCTGGCTATGGGCACTTGCTGAAGTTGGTTGCTCCTGGTTTGGGGTTCCTGGTCAGAATGGAGAGCTGAAAGAAGCTTGAGACACCATCCCCCTACCTCAATATTAGAGATGCTTATACTAATACCTCTTCTCAAAAAAAAAAGAAAAAGAAAAAGAAAGAAAAGAAAAGGAAGAAAAGAAAGGAAAAGAAACATATTATGGGAAGACTGAAATTTTATTTTCAGAGGACACTTTAGTGGGTAAAAAAAAAAAAAAAAAAAAAAAAAAAAACACTTCTATCCCTTCCTGCTCAGAGACAATTTGTAGAACTCAAAAAAAAAATTAAAAATTAAATGAGAGACATTGAGGAAAAACTAACAAAATGAAAATAAAAACCACCAAGAAAAAACAAGAAGTTGTGGGGGGGGGGGAGGAAACCATTAATCAGCTTTAGAAAAGAAGGTACAGTGTCTCAAAAATAAAATTTTTTTGAAAATTAGAATTGGCAAGGAGAAGCCAGTGAAACTATGAGAGACCAAGAAATAACAAAACAAAATATGAAGAATGAGAAAATAGAACAAAATGTGAAATATGTTAGTTATAAGAAAAATGACAGATCTAGAGAACAGATCAAAAAGAGAAAATATAAGAATAATTGGATTGCCTGAAAGTTCTGACCAAAAAGAGAACCTTGACACAATAATGCGGCAAATAATTTGAGATAATTGTTCTGGAGTGATGGAAAGTGAGGGGAATGTAGAAATAGGAAAAAACCTCCACTAATCACCACCTCAAAGAAACCCTTTGTGGAAAGCATACAGGAGTATTATTGCTAAATAATTGCTAAATTTACCCCAGATCAAAGAGAAAATTTTGCAAGAAACAAGGAAAACAACAATTCAAATATGCTGAAGCTACAATTAGAATTGTACAACACTTATCAGCTGCTACCAAAAAAAAAAAAAAAAAAAAAAACCCACAGGGGAGCTAGGTAGCTTGGTGGATAGAGGACCAGCCCTGGAGTCAGGAGGACCTGAGTTCAAATTTGACCTCAGACACTTAACACTTCCTAGCTGTGTGACCCTGAGCAAGTTACTTAATCCCAATTGCCTTAGGGAAAAAAAAAACCCACAGGTTCTGGAATCATATCTACCAACAATCGAGGCTTGTGGCCAGAAATATCATATCCAGTAAAATTCTCTATAATTGTAAAATAAGAAAAAAATGGACACTCAATGAACTTGCAGATTTTCAAGATCTAAACCTGACTTAAACCTGACTAAACCTGAACTTAACAGAAAATTTAACATATAATAGACAATATAAAAGATCACCTTTATAGAACTCAACATGGACAAATTGTTTAAACATGGACAAATGATTTACTTTTTTACATGGGAAATGTATATTATGTGTATAGGGTTGCTCAAAAGAAAGATTGGCAGAGTTAAGGTAAAAATAATAATCATATTATACAAATGAAGTGCAGAAAAAGAATAGACACAGAAGTCTATTTAGGTGGGGAGGAGGGCTCATAACTCTGAAAACCTACTCACATCAGGAATGGGTTCAATAGGCAACACTGCATATATACCATGAAGGATATAATACCCTCCAAAATCTATAAAGAAATAAGGGGAGAGGGATAGGCAGACAGGGAAGCAAAAGGTGAGGAAGAACTCAAGGGAGGGATTCATGGTTGGAGGGAAATAAAGTAATAGTTAGGCAAGTTATGGAACAGAATTTAATTAAAAAGTCAGCAGGAATAGGAAAGATGTGTGTGTATGTGGGGGGAAGGGTGTGTGGGTATATATATGTATGTATATATCTAGATATGTGTACATAAATATATCTTTTCTTAACTGTAGCTTGCTGGGGGAGGAAGGAGAATAAAGTAAATAAGGTGTGCAGTAGAAAACCAAAGAATAATTCACAAGGAAGTAAATAAAAATGGATATTTATTAAAATAATTTCTTCTACTAATATATATATATATATTTTTTTGATCTGGTAATTTGTTGTTATACATTTTGAATCCTCCCTGATGTTCTGCTGAGCACATGGCAATGTTCTCTTTTGTTTTGCTTTATTTTGTTTTGAAATATGAAATAATTCATATGAAAGAAAGAAAAGAAACAGGGAGACTAGTATCACTGTAGCATAGATAACATTAGAAATGGGAGGGGAGGGAAGGTATAAGAAGACCAGAAAGGTAGGGGTATTATAAAAGGTTTTAAATTTTATATTTACTCCTATAAACAAAAGGAAGCGCAAAGAGGAAATTTTAGGGGCCTACTCTCTTTCAGGGTCTATCTTATCTCTCCAAGATCCCTTCTTCTAGTCCTCTACATGAGAAGACTCATTTTGTTTCTAAGCAAAAACCAACCTCAGCTTCCCAAATTTTGTTGATGGGCCAAAGAGAGAACCCACAAACTTACAAGTTCTTTAGCATTAGAAATAACGTTATTTATCTGATAATAATTCTCAACATGTATTTGGTGCTATCAGTATGTCTTTAGTACCTTAAACATGTTATAAGATTCTTAAACTAAAATTGACTTTTATTCATTAACATGGATTTTTTTATAGGATACTTTTTTTGGAAAAGAAGGACGATGTACCAAATTAATAACAGAATATCCCATCTCAAAGAAATTTAAGAAACACGAGTTCCTCCTCCCTAGCATGAGGGGAGGAAACCACAGTGATTAAAAAAAAGATAAAATTATAGCTGTTTGATCTGGCCTTCATGAACATTGTTCTCTTTGTTTCTGGAGTCTGATTACAATCATTACATGCTTACTGTCCCGCTAAGAGTTCCCTCTCTTAAATGGCTTTTCAAAGATTCATAGAATCATAAAATCATCTACTCTCAGAGTTGGAAGGTTTCAGATCTCTATGGGGGGGGGGGGAAGGGGGTTAGTAGCAGAGACAAAGGCCTCTTCCAATGATAAGGTTTAGGGCAAAGGGAAGTGATTAGTGAAGGAAATTCTTGGAAGACTAAATTCCAAGACTGTGAAAGAGTTGAATATTTTATAAGTGAAGTGAACAAATAATCTGGAGTAAGAAACTGAAGATTGCAAACAGAGGCCAACGTAAGAGTCAGAAAGCTGGGTCAAATGCTTCAGGATGGTGTCCCAACAGGATAGGCTTCCCTTCTCTACTTCCTGCTGAGCACAAAGCTTACTGGGCCCTGCTTAACCAACCTCCCTTTCCTGCTGCTGATTACCCAAGGCTCTGACCCAAGAGAGTTTTGAGCTCCTGTAATGCTCCCTCTTCTGATTTTATTCTCTCATAAGAGTGAAAGACTATCCGATTCACATATATTCTATATAGCTAGAACATTTCCAAGCTACAGACATTTTTACCTTCTTGTGGTTTGAGGATCTGAAAACTAAATTTTAGAACCCGTGAAGGCTTGTGATATTCTCCTGCCCATTGTTAAATTACTAATCCCATATTCCCTATTCTGAATTTACTTTTCTCCCTTAAACTGAATAGTATGATTGTAATGTTGGGTGAAGGGAAGTTGAGCTGTGGGTCTGGGTATGTATTATTTATAACCAAAAAAACTTAAGTCCTACTTTTCAATTAATAGGTGAGGACCAACATATTAGGAGACCATGAAACCAAACCATTATAATATACTGCCTCTCTGGCTTACTTCAAGTGATTTTTTAGTTTGAAGGGGGAAATAGGTTGAACATACAACAAAATATTTCATGTTATCTTAGAAATATTTTTACTTCAGTCTGGAAAGCATTTCTGTTTTATGGCTCTCTTGATATTGATAACCAAATGGTCATTGAACAAAGTTATCTCTGATGTTACATCTGTCAAGCAATCTTGTATGATTGTAAAGTCTTCAGTAGAAGATACCAAGGCAAGGGGTACCAAATTTGCTCAATCACTGATTTTCAGTACATAAGCCCTGCTTCCTATTCCATATGAATGGAAATCAGACTTTACCAGGCATTTGAACGTCAATTATTGGTCACTGCTTTCCCAATCTCCACTATCAGTTATGGTTAATTCAGGCATCTGACAGAAGGAACATAAAAATAAAAGAAAAACATTATTTTTTCCTAAAGAAAGCTATCAATATATAACAACAATTTTTAATATCATGAAGGGAACAGACATTTAGTAAGCACCTACTATGTGCCAGACACTGTGCCAAGGGCTTCCTAAATATCATTTCATTTAATCCTAACAACAACCTTTGAAGGTGAGTGCTATTTTTTAGCCCAATTTTACAGTTCAAAAACTGAGGTTAAGTGACTTGGTGGGGGACACCCAACTAATAAGTCTGTGAAGCTATATTTGAACTCAGATCTTTCTGGCTCCGGATTCCTATTTCCACCCACTGTGCCATCAAGCTGCCTCTAGATAGTTATCAAAACTGTCATAGGTTATTCTCTCTCCAATCCATTTTTCCCATTAACAGGACTGCTTCTGGATTGTTTTCAACAGAATAACATTATTATTTATCAAATGTTTCCCATACCTTCTTAACAAGCTTCTCCTTTGCTCTCTGAGGGGTGGTGGGATAAGGACCTTGTGGGTTGGAAACCTCTGCTGGATGAATTAAAATAAGCAACCTGGATAAATGTAGACAAAGTAAAAAAGAAATAAGTATAGTGTAGTATTGCATTCTTAGTACCTTTCAGCCAACTCTGAGACTATAAAGATTGGTTTGCTAGAAAATATCATGTATAAAAGCTGGCTGCCTTCATTCTCAAATCTTTATCAAGTATGTGAATGGTATCTGTGTAAATTATTCTTGAATGGGACTGATTGAAAGAAGTATTTCTCAGTATTGAGTCACATGATCCCTGTGCCCAGAGCTGGGAGATTGGGTTTTGGACTCTGGATCTGGGAAAGACCCTGGGGGGAGGGGAGTGACATGATCTCTGGAAGGATGACCTTTGAATCCTGGGATGCAGGATGTTAGTGAAGTTGCTAGAAGTGACATGACCTGTGGGAAGCAGACAATATTGGTGACCATTGGTCAGTGATGACTATGTCCTTTTAATCTATCCAATAAAAAGGCTTAAGTTTTTTGCGGTTAACCCTCCCCCCCAAACCAGAAGCTGGCCAGGTTCAGGAGCACATGGTAGGAGTTGGGATGACTCCCAGGTGTATCTGGGCTTCTATCTGCAAAGATTAAATAAATGCTCTCTCTTTGTACCTGAAGATATCTCTGATTAGTTGATTTGGGAAAAGCAGTCTAGCATCTGTCCCATACATTCTCATGAAGATTTTGGAGATGAGAAAATAAGCCTTTGGATTAGTAGTTAGTTACTAAAGTTTTCTTGATTGCCCTTTTTTGAACAAGGTCCATGACTTTACTAAGTATTTGTTTTCTCTCCTTTTTAAAATTATCTTGTGAACCTCTCTCTCAATACTCTAAAAACTGTGTCATCCCCAACACAGGCCTTCTCTTTGTGTGCTTATTCTAGTCCATGTGTGTTTTACCTTTAATTTGTTATTTTTCTTTCTCATTGAGGATGTTTTCCATTGAGAACTCTGATATTTCAATCTGAATAGGGTAGTTCAATCACCATTGATGGAGAAAAGAGTTTGTCTTGGAAATCATCTTTTGCATATTTTATTTGTTCATTTTCCTCCCTCCAATGCTATCCTAAATACCTTCATTTTACTTAATTGGGTTTCCCATTAAGCTTTCTATGAATGTAGTTTTTCACTTCATTTCTTATTGGACTGTGAGGCAATAATGTTCATATTATCCCATCATTCTTTTCTATAAGATTTTACAAAGAAATTTATATTCTAAACCATTTTTGCCCTTTGCTGGATATCTCTCCATTTGGAAATAATGTTGAATGTTGACTGAGGTGATTTTAAAATTCTTTTTGGTTTTCATTGTAATGATTCATTTACAAAGGTTAAACTTACTTAGGAAACTTACATAGGTAATAGTCTGTCAATGACTGCTCTTTTATACATTTCTCATTTTTTTCAGCTTGTTTAAATAGGTTGGGATGAGACCATTATCATTGTGTACAATATGATCTTCCTGTATCATCATCACGATAATTGTATTCTTTGTTCAGATTTAACCTGTCATCATAACAAGTTGATAGTCTAACTATACATAGAGTTGACTTGCTCTTTTGACCCTTGCCATAATAAATTGATAATCTAACTATACAAAGATCGTTGATTTGCTCTTTTGAACTTTGCCTTAATAAGTTGATAGTCTAGCTATAGATAGTTGATTTAATCTCTGAGACAGCTAGGTGGTGCAGTGGTGAGCTCTGCTACTAGAATTAGGAAAACCTGAGTTCAAATCCAGCTTCAGGATACTTACTAGCTTCTATAGTCTTTTTTCTAGACTTTTCTAGTCTTTTAGCTTCTATTAGCCTCAGTTTCCCCTTCTGTAAAACAGGTATGATATTTGCATTTGGGGAACCAAATGACATGTTTGTAAATCATATAGTAAGCACTATATAAATGTTAACTATTATGATAGAGCAGCTAAATGGCATAATGGATATAGCACTCAATCCAGAGTCAGAAAGATGTAAGTTTGAATCTCACATACTAGCTGTGTGACACTGGACCTAATGTCAGTTTGCTTCAGTTTGTTGTAGTAAAATGAGAATAATAATAGCATCCCCTTACTTTAGTTGTGAGGATGAAATGTGGTAACATTTATACAAACATTTAGCACAGTCCCCGTCACTTAGTAGCTGCCATATTAGTATTATCATTAATATTATTAGCCCAGAGGTTATATGACATGCCCAGGGTCACACAGCAAGTTAATGGCAGAAATGGAACTGAAAAACTGGCTTCCTGACTCTTTTTACAGTTCCTTTAGATCCTCCCTCTCAGCAGCTGCCCCTGCATGCTCTTAGTGGGTTCTAATTGGAAACAACCTGGGAGACCAACTTTGAGGAATGTGAGAATCCTTCAAAGTGTTAGTGAACATCCACCCTACCTCAGCGCTCAGCAGAAACAAAATTAGGAGAAACTAAGAATATTCATTGTGTGATTTGTCATGGTACAATGGAGAGCATACTGAATTTTGAATTAGGGAACATGAATCTAAATCCACCTCTGCTACTTACTTCTTCCCAGGTAATTTTGAGCAATTATCTCTTCAATCCTCAACTTCTCCCCAAATTTATAATTCTACTGTAGCAATCTTAGTAAAACTTGAACCTGGAATGACCCCAGAGTATTACTCTGGGATCCTGTGAGATGATACAGCTTTATTTCCCTCCAGACTCCAAAGCAAAGACTCTTTTACTCTTACTTTCTCTATTACTATTGAGGAAAAAATAATAGTAGCTAACATTGATAGCACCCATAATGTGCCAGGCTCTGTGCTAAACACTTCACAATTAGCTCATTTAATCCTCTCAATAATCTTGGGAGGTGGGTGCTATCATGATCTCTCATTTACAGCTGAGAGAACTGGGGCAAATCATGGTTAAGTGGCTCACTGAGGTTCACACAGCAAGTCAATGTCTGAATCCAAATTTGAATTCAGCTCTTCAGACTCCAGATCCAGAAACACTCCATCCACTGCATCACCTAACTGCCCCCATCATCCTTCCACTCACCCACGTTCACAACCCCAGTGCAGTTTCTGACTATTCACTCTTCTATCTCATATCCAGCTTATCAATTGCCTGATCTTGTCATATCTTCTTCTTTGCCTTTTGCATCTGTACCACTCTCCCTATTCCCATGACCACAACCCTAATTCAGGACTTTGGGCACCCCTCCTAATTAGCTCCCTTGCCCCATGTTTCTCCCCTTCTCTCCAATTTCTCCTTCAAAGCAATTTTCCTACATCCTTGATCAGATCATGGAATTCTCCTACTCAATAGACTTCAATGGCTCCCTACTGACTCTGGGATCAGATATTGCTTTTATGTCAAGCTTTTAAATGTACATAGTGATCAGTACAGTAGTAGATAGATAAATATGTATACATTATATGTATATAGTGTGTATATATATGTATATATATATAGAGAGAGAGAGACCAGTAGAGTAGTAGATGTATTTATGTACCCACTATATGTATATATATATATACACATACATAGTATAAATGTATATTATATATATGTGTGTATGTATACACACACGTATAGTATAAATGTATATATTACATATATGTATATATACACATATATTGATATATACATTACACATATGTGTGTATATACACATAGTATAATGTATATATTACACATAGAGAGAGAGAGAGATAGAAACACCTGAATGCCTGAATATGGGCATTCGCACAGTCTATAGAAATACATGTTCAAATTTTCCTTACTGAGATTTTAAAAGGTCAAGATGGCCTTCAGGACCCTCCCCAGTCATATTGATCTATATCTGGCCACTAGCCCCAGATGGCTCTGAAGGGGAAAGTGAGGCTGGTGATTTTGCACAACTCTGGAGAGGAAAGTTTGCACCCATTTAAAAAGCTTGGACATCTCTATCCTTATTGTTGTTCAGTTATTTTTCAATCATGTTGGTCTCAACTATAAAATGGGGAAGTTGCACAAAATGATACTGAGATCTCCTTCAATTCCAGATCTATAATCTTACCATTTTATGGCATCTGGTCACTTTTCCAGGTCCCTGATACCCTGTTAGGTTCTTACTGAGTGTTTCTGGAGACAACAGCACGCTACAATACCCAACATACCAGAAGCAGTGTGGTGGAGGTATGGAATAGAGCTATAAATAAGTGTCCTCCCTTCTAGCCTCCAACTTCTCCCACACATATACACAGCACAGTATACAACACACTGGCTCTGAGTGTGAGTCATCCTAAGGGAAAAAAAGATGTGTCATTGCTCCTTGTTTAGTCAATTCAAGATCTGGGGTGAGGGAGTTAAAGGTTTTTGTTTTGTTTTCTTTGTCAAGAAAGAATGATTGCTTACTCTGTGACCTGGCTGGGCTGGAATCCCAGAAACTCTGGGTGGGACTCCAAACTAGGTAGACTTTGAACCTCAAGTAAAGCAGCCAACTTGAACCTGAGATTCCTGACACAGGGTGTCACCCAGCAAAGAGGGTCACCAAGGGAAACTGCCAAGAGTCCAAACCCAGAAACTAAACAGTACCTGCCCCATGTTCTCTTTTGAGAGCTGTAATATAAACGTCTTTAACGGCGTCTTGCTCAGATCTTGTTCTACCTAGTTCAGAGAAACAGTTTGGGATTAGAAAGGCCATTTCAAGAGTCAATAAGCATTTATTAAGTGAATAGAGCCTGGAGTCAGGAAAACTTCAGTTCATCTCTGACCTCAGACATTTATTAGTGATTCTGCACAAATCACTCAACCCTATTTGCCTCAGTTTCCTCATGTGTAAAAATCAACTGGAAAAGACAATGGCAAACATTCCAGTATCTCCGCCAAGAAAACCTAAATGGAGTCAGGAAGAGATATACAGGACTGTAACTACCGAACAGTAACTAGGGGCTAAGCACTAGGAATACGAAAAAAGGTCAGAAATGGTTGACTTTTAAAACCCTTCATAACTTGAGTCCTTCCTACCTTTCTATTCTTCTTACACCCCACTTTCTTACACATGATCTTTGATTCTATGACTCGGGCCTCCAGGTTCTTCCTCCTGATTCTCTCACTCCCCAGCATATTCTCCTTCCTCCTATGACTTCTGTCAAGCCCCAGCGAAAGCCCCATCTTCTGGGAGAAGACTTTCTCAGTTCTAAAAATTAGCTAGCACATTCCCTTCTATTCCTTCTAGATAATTAGAGATTATTTCTAATGTAGCCTTTCTATAGCCTGTTTTTACATAGTTATATCTACCTTGTCTTCCTCATTAGACTGTGAACTTCTACCTGGGGCTAAGGGTGTGTTGATCTGTTTATTTTGCCTCTGTCTTTGCTATTAGCCCTTTTGTCTGACACACAGACTGTACCTAATAAAAGCTTATTGACCTCACTTGAAATTCTGGTTGTTCAGTTGATATTCAATTGTATCTGAGTCTTCTGGATCCCATTTGGGGGTTTCTTACTTATTATGGTTTGCCATTTCCTTCTCCAGCTCATTTAACAGATGAGGACATTGAGGCAACAGTTAAATGACAGCTAATAATAGTCTGGGATCAGATTCGAACTCAGGAAGATGAGTCTTTCTGACTCCAGACCCAGCACTCTATGCACTATGGCACCCCTAGCCAAAGTCCCATACATTATTTGAGACAATTCTGTTGTTACATCCCTACCTCATCATAAAGCTTTCTCTGATCCCCATTCCAGCTAGAAATAGTCTTTTGCTTCATGTCAAAATAAAACTAAAAATGTCTATTCCTAACTCTTTAAAACTTGAGTTAGTAGTTTTTGTGTATGTGTATATGTATGTATAGATATGTTCAGATGTACAGATATGTGTATATGTACATATATGTGTGTATATCTTTTACTAGATTAGGAATTCATTAAGAAGAATAACTATTATTAATACTGATATTCCACAAGGCCCACAGATCTCCATAAACATATCTTTGATGAAAATTGTCTGTCCTTCATTCTCCAAGAGAACCATGACATCAGGAAGGTGACTTGCATGACTTGCAAATGAATTGGATTTGAGTGAGGAAGAGTTGTGCAAAATCACCAGCCTCACTTTCCCCTCCAGAGCCATATGGGTGAAATAGCCAAATATAGATCAGGATGCCTGAGGATGGCCCTAAAGGCAGTGGGAAATCGTGACCTTTAAAAGTCAAGACTTTTAACAGGCCTCAGTAAATGAATGAATGATGGCCAAGTTGATGAGTGAGATGATAAAGTTGCTTCAAAAGATTTGAGAATGGAATGATTCTGAATCACTCTCACAACAGCTTTACTGGCTCCATCTAAATGTGACCCAAAGTCTTTCTTAAAGACAAAGAAGACATTGAGCTAAAAGAGATTTTGGAACTTATTGAGCCTATAGATGTCATGGTAGCAAGCCATATGAAGTCAATAGGGTGTGGCCCAAACCAGACCAAATGTAATTGGTAAATGTTTTAAAAATAAATAAAAATTAAAAACAATATAAATAGTGTTAATTTGTGGTTTTCTGTAATATTCTCTTGGGGTTTTCTTGGGGTCTCTGGCAGCAGCCTCCATTTCAGTTCAGTAATCACCACAAGTGCAGCCAGGCATTAAAGTCCAAATGTCCTTTAATTAAATTTATTTTAATTTAATTTAATTATTATTATATATTATATATTATAATTAAATTAATACATTAATTTAATCAAAGTCCTATCTCCTTCATTTGGGGCTCGGCTAGTTTTTTCTAGAGGCCTTCGGGATCTTGGTTTCAGTGAAGAAGCGAAGAAGAACCTGCCACCACTTCTCTGTCTTCCTCATTCTCCTTCTGGCTGAGTTTGTCCTACCTTATATGGTTTCTTATCAAAGGTGTGAATCTCATAGAATTATAGTAAGTACTAAGTCCATGTACTGAACTAGAGAACTGTTAAGCACCATGCTAAATAATCATTGTCTCTATCAATTCCACTGACTTAGCACCTTGTTTCAAGTTCTGGCCCGTAACAGTTTTCTAAGTCAACATGAACCTGCAGAGTTCCATTTCTACTTGAGTTTGATACCACTGGTACAAACCTAATCTTGTCATTTCACATTTGAGGAACTGATCTTTCACTCATTATTTTTTTCCTGTGGTCCAGATCTTGGACTTCATCAGGTGTGATATCTTGGGGCACTGAGTGATTCAGGGAATTGGCCAAGAAATCACAGAAAGCATGGGTCAGAAGTATTTAAGCCCTTGTCTTAAGCATGCTGCTTCCTTCATTAACTTGTCCCACTTCAAAATCTTCAAATAAGGAATTAAAGTTATCTTAAAACAATATTTTAAAAGTTTAATAATAATGTTAAACAATAACAATAAATATAATTTTTTGGGACAACCTAATCTTTTTCCTATTTCTGTTTCTTTGTCACTCAGGATCACACTACCTTTGGAGGCTGGTAGTATCGTATAGTAGATAGAGTGCTGGGAGTCAGGAAAACCTGAATTCAAATCAAAACGTCAGATGTTCACTAATTATGTGACTCTGGACAAATTTAACTCTGTTTGCCTCAGTTTCCTCATCTGTAAAATGCAAATAATCTGATTTTTCTTGCACAATATGACAAATAAGGAAATACATTTTAAAAGGTTACACATGTCTAAATCTTTAACCTATATCATATTGCTTGTAAGCTTGGGGAGAGAGAAAGGAAGGAGAAATATTTGGAACACAATGTCTTACAAAAATGAATGTTGAAAACTATTTCCCCCCCAAAAAATCAACAAATACTTAAAAAAAAAGAACACATTAATAGCACCTCCCAAGATTGTTGAAAAGATGAAAAGAGATAATATTTATAAAGGGTTTAGCATAGTACCTGGCACACAGTAGGCACTATATAACTTCTAGATGTACTTTGACAATTTGCATTTCTTTTGAAATAACTTACTGTGGAGTAGAAGTGATTCTTCAAAGATAGGGCATGCAAGCATGGGCAGATTTTATAATATAGAAAGACTACGAGTGCCTGCTTTCAGGAGAATACTACAAATATCTTCCCCTAAAAAATAACATATTTTTACTTAATGTATATTTTGAATATATTTGGAAGTATGCAATGGCTGTGCTTAGAACAGTGACTGACACATAGCAAGTATCCAATAGATATTTATTAATTGGTTGATTGATTATTATACTGTTTCTTCTGATTCAATATAAGCTCCATGAAGGCAGGAGTTGTTTTATTTTTCCTTGTATCTAGAATATTGTATGAAATACAGCAGACTCTTAATTAATTAAGCACTTAATAAGTGCTTGTTGAATTATTAACTGTCTACTGTCTGAACACTTGGCTAGCTAAATCTAGAGAGATTCATCAATAAGTCAAACAGGGATGATGGATTTTTCAAACTCAGCAATTCTCAGAGACCATCTTCTAAGGCTCAGCTTCTTAAACTGTTCATCACCTCCTATAGGGTCTTATAACTGAATG
This sequence comes from Sminthopsis crassicaudata, assembly GCF_048593235.1. Classification (NCBI taxonomy): domain Eukaryota; kingdom Metazoa; phylum Chordata; class Mammalia; order Dasyuromorphia; family Dasyuridae; genus Sminthopsis; species Sminthopsis crassicaudata. The sequence goes on along the minus strand of NC_133620.1, from coordinate 35,366,335 downwards.
TGGGGGTGAGAAGGTGACCAGCAGTGATGTTAGCCATTAGTCACACTGCAAGAATGAGTGACTGAATGAAAAGGCTAATTGTTTTGATGATAAATAGTATTGGCCCTGAAATTATGGTTTATTATTTATAAATGTTTGATACATATACCTATTTTATATGCCTATATCCCCGGGGTCATGTAAAAATTTCGTGGGCAAAAAGAGGTCATGAGTGGGAAAAGCTTAAGAAGCTTGTTATAAGCTATAGAGAGCCTTCCACCTGTATCAGCTACCCAAAATACCTGGAAGTATTGAAATAAGTCACATGATTCATGTTTTCTTCCCCTAATTTTATTCTTATGTTTTGTTTGTTTTACAAGAAAGCTTTTGTAATTTCCTAGAATTATAAAATTGGGAGGGGGTTAAGAAAAGATTTTGAAGGATTATGATAATAACTCACATTTACAGCATGAATTCTCAAAGTATTTTCTTCACATCTCTGTGAAAAAAATAGGACACATTTTCTTATCCCCATTTTACTGAAAAAGAAACTGAGGCTCTCCGAGTTCACACATCTTGCCCACATTGACCTAAGTGGTAAGTATTTGGAATGGGATTTGAACCCAGATGTTCGAGCTCTAATTACATCACGCTACCTTTCACTCATCTGGATCATTTGCCCAAGTTCAATGAGAGTTCCACTTAAAATCATCCCACCAGAGATGGAGGAGCTGTATTATTTTTAAAGCCCTCCACAGACAAGGTTTCTCACCTTGCTCAATAACCATCCTATGCTTAGCAACGCTCTCCAGCAAGAACTCCTTCCACATATATAACCTAAATCTCTCATGCCATAGCTGAAATCTGTTTCCTCTTTTCATTGCTCCATTGATATCGAGAACAGCAGTTCAGTGCCCTCTGGGTGGGAGTCCTTCACCGCCAATGTGAATGTGAAGTAATGAGGCAGATTTGTCCCACTCAGGCCTTGTAATAGCTCTGAGTCCTTTCTTCTCCAGCCTGATTTGTAATCCTGGATCCTACCACTTAATCATGTCTATGGCTCTTCTCTGTGTCTACTGCTCAAGCGGTGGATTTTATCTAAAAATCTTGGTTCAAGTTTCTTACATGGGCACAGCCAGTGAGGACACTTCTCAGCCTGGGATAACTCCTCAAGTGCCCCTTTCTTTTATGTCTTGATTCCACAACCCAGAATTCATTCATTCAATTTAATCAATTTAATTAATTTAATAAATTTAATTAAGCAGCACATTGGAGGACACTGAATACAACCTTAACCTTTTACCAAAAAAGGAAAATGAAGCAACCAGACTAGGTTATAGCACCGCCATCTTGGTACAGGTCCTCATCACCTCAAACTTGGACTACTGAAATAGCTTGCTGGTTGATCTCCTGCCTCAAGTCTCTCCCTATTCCAGTCTACCCTCCCGTCAGCTATCAAAATGCTATTCCTAAAGTACAAATCTGAACATGTCACCTCTACTGCTTATTTTTTTCACTATTCAGGAAATTCCAGTGGTTCCCTACTATTTTAAGGATCAAATATAAAATCCTGGGGCAGCTAGGTAGTGCAGTAGATAAAGCACCAGCCCTGAAGTCAGGAGAACCTGAGTTCAAATCTGGTCTCAGATACTTAACACTTCCTGTCTGTGTGACCCTGGGCAAGTCACTTAACCCCAATTTCCTCAGAAAAAAAAAAAATAAAATAAATATAAAATCCTGTTTGACTTCTTAAATCCTTTATAACCTGGGACCTTCCTGCCTTTCCACCCTTTTTTCATCTCATCATGACTTTGTATAACTCTGCCTCACATAAATCTATCACACATACACACACACACACACCCCATCGCCCCATGATGTCATTGGTCCTCCATAATGTCAAAGGTTGAACAATAATCCATGTACTCTATGACACAGTGAAATTAGCCTCCCTACTGTTTCTCATACAAGACGCTGGTCTGCCCCTAGGCCTGGAATGCTCTCCCTCCTTATCTCTGCCTCCCAGCTTCGTTCAAGTCTCATTAATCATCCACCTCTCCAATGAGCCTTTCCTGGTCCATTTTAATAATGTTGCCTTCTCTCCTTGCTTACCCCATCTTGTTATTTATATCTTGTTCATGCACAGTTGTTTATATTCTAAATCTCCCATTAGACTAGGAGCTCCCTGAGAGCAGGAACTGTTTTTGTTTTTGTTTTTATCTCTAGTGATTACCACAGTGCCTGATACATAGGCAATCCAACAAGCCATTTATCAAATACCTACTATGTGCTAGGCACTGACCAGTACTGAAGATACAAAGAATATTATAGAGTAGGAACTTAATAAATGCTTATTGACAAACTAATTGACTTGTCCAATGCCACACAGACAGTGAGGGCCAGAGCTGAGATCTGAACCCAAGGCCTCCAATTAAGGAATTTTGCTAGGCCTAGGGGGGGAAAAAATCTCCTCAAGACTTACATTCTACTGGCGTTGGGTTGTAAACCTGAGGACACGAGCAAGTATACAAATAAACAAAATGCATACTAAAATTATAGGAAAGAGAAAAGATTAATAACTGGGAAAGTTGAGAAATATTTTCCACAGGAGTTAGCACCTGAGCTGAGTTTTAATGGAAGCTGGGGACTCTGAAAGAAATTAGATAAGGAGTGCATGCATTTTGGGCATAGGAGAGAGAGATGCAGCCTTACAAAAAGAAATAGAGATAAAAAATAGAAGAAAAAAAAAGACAGCTAAGAAGCCAATTAGGCAAGAATATAAAACACACTGAAGGGAAATTAAGTGAAATAAGTCTTTAAAAGTAGTCCAGATTGTAAAAAATTTTAAATATCAAAAAAAAAGTTTTTATTTTGGCCCTATAGGGATTAAAGAGTCCTGGAAACCTTCTGAGTTCAGGAAAGATGTAGGAATATTGATTTGGAAGCTATGTTGGGGCTAAGATAGAGACAGGCGAGCCTGGAAGCAGGGAAAACAGGGAGAAAACTATTGCCATAGTCTAAGTAAGAGGTGATGAGGACTACAGTATTTGTGTGAGTGAAGAGATTCTACTAAGTACCAGGCTCCCATCATTATCTACCTTTAAGCATCTCCACTTGGATTTCCCACATATATTTCAAATTCAAAATGCCCAAGACAGAACTCATTATCTTACACACACACACACACACACACACACACACACACACACACACACACAAACACACACACACACCCCTTTTACACTTAGACTTTTTTCTGTTCCTAGCATCTTTCCAGACCCCCAAGGTTACAACGTAGGAATCATTGCTAGCTCTTCCCCTTTCCTCATCACACATATTTAATCAGCTGCCAATTTTTTATCTATTTCTATGTTTCTCATATTCATCCCCTTCACTCCACTCACATGACTTCCATCCTGGTTCTTTATATCTTACCAGAAGCACTGTCACATCTTCCTTATTTCTGTCTACCTCCACTTTTCCCCTCTACAATCCAACCTCCACACAGCTGCTAAATTAGTATTCCTTTTTTCATTTATTTACTTAATTTTAAGATTATTTTAAAAATTTTAACTTCCAAGCTCTTTCTCTCTCCTCACCTATTGAAAAAGGTGATCAACATTTAAATGAACATTCCTAAAGAATAGGTCTGAAGGTATTTACTCCCTTACTCAAAAAGCCCCAGTGGCATCTGTTATCTCTAAGATCAAATATTTAAACTCTATGTTTAGTCCCACAAAGTTTGGCTCTAACCAATCTTTCCTCACTTTATGTTCCAGGTAAACTGGATGGTCTTTCCACCTTTGATATTCTACTTTCCACTTCCATGACTTTGAACAGTTGGAATATTCTCCTTCTTGGAATTCCCACAAAGTTCAGCTCAAGTTCTGTTTCCTATGTTAGTCTTTTCTGACTCCTTTTCATTGGTAGCCCTTTCCTTAATCCTCTGAGTTAATTTGATATGTATTTCATACTTTTATGAGCACATGTGGGTCCCTTCCAATAGAATGTCAGCTCCAGGAGAGTAGGGATTATTTCATTTTTGTCTTTTTGTACACATTGTACCTATATAGTGACTGAAATGTAGTAGTAGCTTGATAAATGTCTGTTGAATAGAATTCAGTTTCTGTTCATAGCTTCAATATCCCCTTTCTAGGTTTTCCTAAAGTATAGGAGGGGAGCGGTATTAGACTGACTACCAAACTGAAGGTCTACAGAATCACGGGGCAGATCTTATTGTTGTATTACTGTGAAAGTTGGATAGTCTACTAGTGCCATGCCAAAAAACTGAATCTCTTCCATTTGAATTGTCTTAGGAAAACTGATTAGATATCAGACATTGAGGTCCTTTCTCAAACTAAACTGTCAAGCATTCCAACTCTACTGCAAAGAACACAACTCTGTTGGCTTGGACACATTGTTTGAATATCAATGTACATTTTTCAAAAAGACTATTTTATGGAGAATTCACACAGGGTAAGCACTCATGTGTTGGTCAGAAAAAGCGATATAAAGACACTCTCCAGGTCTCTCTTAAGAACTTTAGACTCGATTGTATGACATTGGAGAAAGTGGCACAGGACTGCCCAGCATGGTGTGCCCTCATTAGAGAAAATGCTGTGTTCTGTGAGCAAAGTAGAATCGAATTAGCCCGGAAGAAATGCTAGATGCACAAAGTAAGAGTCCATGCCAGATGTTCATAGGGACTATTTGTGTCCAGTCTCTGGCCCAGCAATCCAAGCTTATATTGGTCTGATCAGCCAAAGTCAGGAAACACTGTAACTTGACTCACTTCATGGTATCATTTTGGTTTCAAGAATGGACAATTGGTGGAATTGTGAATACATCCAGCCATTCTGGAAAGCAATATGGAACTATGCTCAAAAAGTTATCAAACTGTGTATACCCTTTGACCCAGCAGTGCTACTGCTGGGCTTATATCCCAAAGAGATTTTAAAGAAGGGAAAGGGACCTGTATGTGCAAGAATGTTTGTGGCATCCCTCTTCGTAATGGCCAGGAACTGGAAACTGAATGGATGTCCATCAATTGGAGAATAGCTGAATAAATTATGGGATATTAAAGTTATGGAATGTTATTGTTCTGTAAGAAATGACCAGCAGGAGGATTTCAGAAAGGCTTGGAGAGACATGAACTGATGCTGAGTGAAATGAGCAGGACCAGGAGATCATTGTACACTTCAACAATGATACTGTATGAGGATGTATTCTGATGGAAGTGGCCATCTTCAACAATGAGATGGGACTGATTGGGTAGTAATGAATTGAACCAGCTACACTCAGTGCCAGAACTCTGGGAGATGACTATGAACCACTACATAGAATTCCCAATCCCTCTATTTTTGTCTGCCTGCATTTTTTATTTCCTTCACAGGCTAATTGTACACCATTTCAAAGTCTAATTCTTTTTGTACAGCAAAATAGCTGTTTGGACATGTATGTATGTATATATATATATATATATATATATATATATATATATATAGATATAGATATATCTATATATATATATATAGAGAGAGAGAGAGAGAGAGATATTTCATATTTAACTTATACTTTAACATATTTATCATGTATTGGTCAACCTGCCATCTGGGGGAAGGGGTCGGGGGAAGGAGGGGAAAAGTTGGAACAAAAGGTTTTGCAATAGTCAATGCCAAAAAAATTATCTATGTATATATCTTGTAAATAAAAAGCTATAATAATAAAAAAATGAAACTTAAAAAAAAAGAATGGACAACAATGAATCAACTAAGCAAAGACAGACTATCCTACACATATATTGGGAGAAGTTATAAAATAATATATAAGAAAAAATAGAAAGAGAATTCCCTATCCCAAGTCAAGGATGCCTACAGACATAGCCATTGGAAACCTTTTCTTGAAAAACCACTCATTACTTTAGTGAGGGAATAGCAGCTTCTGGACTAGGATCCAGAAAATACATTGTGGGGATTAATCCACTGAGTTTTGAAATTCTGCCCTGGGACTGAGCTATCCTGACTATGACTAGGTAAAAGCAAACTAGGAGTGTACTAAAGACAACTCCAAATGGGAAAGCTGATTATTAAATTTTCAAGTGACATTTATGCCTCCTACATGAGCAAACAATAAATCAGAGCTTGATTTATTGTTTTATTGATTGCCTAGAGTTAAGAAAGTGAAGCAGATTAAACTTAAAAGCGTGTGCATTCTGGGGGCAAACACATTGAACTCACTGTATTTAGCCAGCACTATACAATGCCTTCCTTCTCATCCAACCTTACACCAATTTTCAACCTTTCTTGATCAGCTCAGTACTACCACTGACTCTGTAAAAGGTATCACAACTGATTGCCTTCCACTCTCCATCTTTGTGATTCCCCAGTCTAAAGTTTCCTTTCTCAGTCACTTCTCCCCAATATCTGTTGTCTTTTCCTACTGCTTCACTTTTGTGAGATATAGTACTAGCATAGTACTTAGCTAATAAATGCTGTATTTCATTCATTCGTTAAGAAATAGCAGATATAAATCTTTATACAAATAATGCTATAACAATCACTCATATTAGCAGTAGCATTTATAACTTTTGCACTGGAAATTCACAATGACCAAATACCACTTTAAGAGGTTTTTATTAAATGAGAATTGAGTTATGATATGCTTGTGTCTGGATCTTATATTAGAAAGGAGATTTTTGCCTTTATCCGGCTCCTTAAGTGACTATCTTTAAAAAAGAAAAAAAACTATTTTATTCATTAGATTCATAGTCTAAAGTTTTGATGTAATTCATTCAAGTATCCCTTTGCTCTTTTAAAATGGTTCCTATTGGCTAGACAACCCAGACTTTCTATAAAATCTTTATGGCTTAGTCCCATTTTCTATTCTCTTTACTCTTTTCGCATCATTTACTGAAAGAATAAAACTTATCCTTACTGTGTTTCAAGTTCTGTTCAATGCTCTCTCCTCCTGACTGAATTATCTCAAAGTTAACTGGGTAGCTGAAATCTCGCTCCCATCTCCCTGGATTGAGAGATTAGACCTTGTTCCACTTCATCTTCTCTGACTTCCTGATTTGGAGATCTGTTACATCCCCCTGCTGTGAGATCATCTTTATTCTCTTTTCCTTTTATCTTTACCCAGAGACTTTTAAGAATTTTCCTTTGTTCCTCCCATTTCCATAGTGACTTTGGTGCTTGAATATCCTCCTATCGCCTTCTCAGAGGTCCTTATACAGGGATTTTACAGGAGTTTAGATTGATCTGAAAATGAGAGATGGGTTACTTAATAATTAGTGTAAAAGTCATCCTAGACATCTCCCTAGCTGACCATATTATATACCCTTCTGTATTCATTATTTTTACTATGCTTTTCACATCATTGTGTTTCTCAAAGACTAAACTAGTCAGTTTCTTGTAAAATAAAAAAAGAATCTCGAATCATATTCATTTCTGATGTCTTTGACTTTGATTTATTTTTCATCCAATATCTTTATTGTTTTTGCCTACGCTTCTACAACTCTTGGTCTTTCCTATGATAATTACTTAGTTTTTCTGTGTCCTCATTACTTCAATCCCCTCTGACCAAGTTTCAGCTTTCTTTTTTCTCCAAAGAACTGGTAGCAATCCCTTATCCCTGCAACCAATCAATCAACAAGCATATATTGAGCCTCACTGTGTATCAGGCTTTGTGCCAAGCACTGGGGGCACTGTACTAAGTTCTGGGACAAACAGAGGGTGAGCTCAAGAAAGCAAAAGTTGGAACACATTTTTCCTAGAGTCCTTAGATTCCTTCCATTTCCCCCTGGCAGGAGCCCTTCATAGACCAGCTGCCACCATTCAGCATTCACCTCATGTCAGTCCTACAACAATGTGACAGAGAACAAGGCAAGAAAACGTTAGGTGAGAAGACGAGCTCCTAATAACAGAAGACAGGAGAGAGAAACTTGAATTCTTTTAAACAGAGAGATTTGGGTTAAAGAATGGAAAAAGGAAGCATTTTGCTCCCTTTCAGTCAATAAATAAGTGTGGGAACTTTATTGTTCAACATACTATTTGGTTACTAGGGAAATAAAGAGATCTATAAGAGTGAATTTGATGCCTGCTTTAAAAGGAGTTTATAATCTAATCAGAGAGAGAGAGAGAGAGAGAGAGAGAGAGAGAGAGAGAGAGAGAGAGAGAGAGAGAGAGAGAGAGAGAGAGAGAGAATAAATATTTAGGATTGTGAATTTATATGGAAGACACTCAAAGACCATTGAGTACAACTCCCTCACTTTACAGATAAGGAAACTGAAGCAAGGAAATATAAAGGGACTTGCCCAGGACTATATAGCTAATAAGTGTCTGAAGCAAGATCTGTACCCAGAATTCCTGACTCCAAGTCCAGTGCTCTGTCCACTACACAATGCTGCTTCTGAGCTTTTATTAAGATAACTGATCTTAGTTCCATATTCCAAGGATCTATGATTTCATTGACAGGGGAATTTCATCCATAGGTACAGATCAAAACTACTCTGTGTCGAGGAAGATAATCTTTGATAATTGCTGATATTCAGAAAACCCTGTTTTACCATCAATATGGACACTGGAGTGGCTCAAAGGGACTAAAGATCCCACTGTTGACATCACTTCCTGGCTGTATAAAATAGCCATGAGCAGTTGCCAGTGCTCTCACTGATGACTGCTGATAGAAAAGAATGAGCATCTTAAGCCAGAAAGCTTAACACAATTAAGTCAAATGAAGGTGTATATCCTTGTTGAATATCCTTCTCCTGCTATGGTGAAGTAAATCTTCTCTGATTAACTGCTGAATTTTATTTCAACATTGAACACAAACTACCAGGAGACTGGCTTGTGTCAGGCCTAGTCCAGGATAGCAGTGCTATGGTCAGTTTATTATTGCAACCATACTCAAAGCTTTTCCCAGTAGCTTGATAGGGCTCGCAAGAGCTCATGCCCTTTTAGCTCAACCATCAAGAGAGTAAGGGTCACCTTCTGCCATGATGAGACATGAAGGGACTTTGTTTCTATTTAAGATTCAAGAAAGCATAAGACAACTGAGTAGAACAAAGTCTTTAGGAGGATTTCAGGAGAAGGAGATAACCCTGTGAACTGGAAAGACAGGAAAGGATTTGAGGAAATGAAAATTGAACCAAGGTTTATAAAGCAGATAGGATTCACAAAAACGAATAATCACATCTCTACAGCCTCAGCCTCTCTCCAGGGAACCAGTTTCATTTTTCCAACTGACTGTTCAATTTCTCCACCTGGATAGCCTGCCAGTGCCTCAAATTCAACATCATCTTCTTCCAAAAGAGCTACCTTTCCCACCTCTTTCTGTTGATGACACTGTAATCTTCAAAGTCAGTCAGGTTTAAAATTTGAAGGTCATCTTTAACTTCTCATCCTAGTCCCCTGCATCAGTTACCAAACCCTATCTATTTTACCTTTCCATTATCTTTCTTCTTCCCACTCCCATTGCAGTCAATCTCATTCATGCTTTCATGACCTCTTTTTGTCTGAACTAAGACAATAAATAGGCTTCTAGGATGTCTTCCATCTTTAAAATCCTTTCTTTCCAATCCATTCTTCATTCCATTGTCAAAATGAGCTTTTTAATAAATACATTGATCATCTCATTGTTTAACTGCAAAATGTTTGCTTTCAGTGGTTCCCCAATGAATCTTGATATTCAAGTTATTCTTCCTCCATAAACCAGTTTCATCTACTCCCACCTTTCTGGCCTTTTATCTCATTACTCAGGATCACATAATCTATACTCCAGCCAGATTGAACTGCTTACCACCCCATAATCCTTCTCAGCCTTCCAACTTCCATCTTGGAAAATTCTGCTACCAAAATTTTGGAGTTGTAAAAAACCTCACAGGCCATTTAGTCCAACCTGTACCTAGAAAAGAATCCTCTCCTCTACATCCCAATAAGTGGTCATCCCTTTGCTTAAAGATTGTTAATAAGAGGAAGTCCATTATTACATATGGCAATCTACTTCCCTGTTGAATAGTTCTAATTATTAGAAAACTGTTCTTAATTCAAGCCTTAATTTGCCCTTTGTAATTTCCACTCTTGTTCACATTCAGCCTTCTGGGCTATGCAAAACAAAGTTTATGTCTCTTCCACATAACAGTCCTTCAAACACTTGAAGATCACCACTATGATGTTTTTTTGAGTCTTCTCTTCTCTAGGATATTGTAATCACACTGGACCAGGAGTCAGGATATTTGTATATGAAAATATAAACTCTGTCTTTATTAGCTGTTTGTCTTTGGGTCAGAGATATAGTCTCTCTGTATCTCATCTATAAAATGGTGGTCAACAAAACTAACCTAGCCTACCACCATGGGGTTATTGTAAACCTTGGAGCGCTATATAGACATGAGCTGTCATTGTTACAAGAAATAATTTGGGCCCGGACTTTGAAGTGCTTTCAATGTAAGGAAGGATTTGAGTTCAGTTCAGTTCACAGAGAAGTGCCTACTGTGTACAACTGTAGGGAACGCTGTTTTTTGGTGTTTTTTTTTGTTTGTTTGTTTTGTTTTGTTTTTTTATATAGGTAGTGAAAACTCACTGATAATTTTTACAAGCTTATCAAAGTTGTAATTTGGTAATGCTAATTTCTCTGTGCTGTGCAAGGTGGACTAAAGAGGAATTAAACTAAAATCAGATAGATCAATTAGAAAATGATAGCAGTGATCTCAGCAAGAAATGATAAGGGACTAAAACAGGAGAGCAGTGAGAAAATAGAGGAAGGTACAGGTCTGGGAACTTTGACTCTGGAGCTCCTAGACATTGTTCCCAAGGTTCTTTGTGGCCATTGTGGATAATCAATTAAGCAAATCACAACCCAAGCCCCCCATCTAGTAGAGCACTTTTATTAGCAGGTCATATAATAGACACTAATTCAATAGCAAGGCAAAAAGGAAAAAAAAAAATATTTAATTAAGACTTCAAAACAACAATGCAATTAGAAATGTAAATAACAAGAACAATCATTTTCAGTCACCAAATAGTCACTAAATGGACAGAATGCTATCACTCCTGAAGTGATGATTGGAATAGAAAATTCCCAGAAAAAAAACTTGAGAGGATAAAGAAATTATTCATTGTTCCCTCTCTTTTCTCAACATTTTCAGGAGCCATTATGGATATCTGCAAACTTTTCAGGACAAGGTGGAATTGATTGAATCCTCTGCCTTTGGTTTCAGGACTCGTGTTCAAGGATGCATGATTTCTTCACCATAGGTACCCTCTCCACTGACATAAATCTTAACTTCCTATAACTTTTTAGATATTCAAAAATTGCTATGGTTGAAAAATTCATCACCCTGAAGTGATTGGACATCATCAATCTGGTGATAGTCCTCTCTAAACTCAGATAAGGGAATTTTCAGAAAATATCCAGTCCTCCATCCATCATCAGAACTGTATTTAAAACCCTTATAGGTAGCTAGGTGGCACAATGGAAAGAATACTGGCTCTGAGTTCAAATTTAGCCTCACACACTTAATTGCTATATGATCCCAGGCAACTGACCAAATTTTTGTCTGCCTCAGTTTCTCAGGTGTAAACAGAGCTAAGAATAGCACCTACTTTCCAGGGTTGTGAGGATTAAATAAAATATTATTTGTAAAGCACTTAGTACAGCATCTGGCCTACAGTAGCCAATTAATAAATCTTGTTTCCTTTCTTCCTTCTTTCCTTTCCAACCTAGTATGACCAGCCAGAAGTAGCAATCCACTTGGAATAGTTTTCAAGAACTGCGGATTGCTCTGGAAGGGATGTTGGAAGTCATCTAGCTCAGCTTCCTCATTTTACAGGTGAAGTATAAAACTTTGACCAAAAAAAAGGAAGCTATTGTGACTATGGTAATAGACACTGAAGTAACCAGAAAGAAGTTAATATGTAATCTAAGTAGAGTAACCAATGAGGCACTAATGGGAGACTTATTGAAGGTGAAAGATATTAAAAAGAAAAAAAAAAAACAAGACTGAATGAATTAACTTGCTAATGCCTTCATTTAATGGACTTTTTTTTCAGTACACACTGTATGTAGAATGTTGTTCTGGGGGGAAATATACCAACATAGGAACATATATATGTATACATATATATATATATATAAATTTGTATATATGTATATGTCTATGACATTATATTATCTATATATCTTCTATATAATGAAGTATACTGTACAGAAGATATCACATATATACACGCATACACACATATATAGCATGTGTGCATAATAAATGGGGATTCAATGTAAGAGGTGCTGTTATGGTAGAAAGGACAAAATTTGGCAAATGATTATGTCCATCAGCTCAATCAATAAGCTTTTTTTTAGTGACTGCTGGGTATATCAGACTCTGTATTAAGCTTTAGGGGTATAGAGAAAAAGCAAAAATGATCCCTGACTGATGAGTCTGAGGTTGCGAAACTGGGAAAGACCAGAAGGATATAAGGACACGCAGGCTTGGAAGGGGTGGGGAAGATAATAAGTTTTGTTTGGGACATGTTGAGGTTGAATTATCTGGGAGATTCCCAGTTTGAAATGTCAATAGTCAGTGATACAGGATTGAAGAATTGTTGTAACAGCTGGTAAGGGAAGTGATTTCACTTTCATTCTATTTGTTGTTAAGCAATATAATTACCAGATCCGACTGAGAATAGAACTCAGATTTCAAAGAATAAAAGAATCTCCAAATTGGAAGTGATGGCAGAAACATTTGTTCTAAACCTCTATCTGAAGTGTGAATTCCTTTTATAGAATTCCTGACAAGCGTCCATATTGCCTCTGCTCAGAGACCTCTAGCATCAGCGAACATATGATTTCTGGGGGTTTAGTGTGTTCTCTTTTGGTCTAAGTGGGATTATAAAGGACCCTTTCTCTGTATTGATCTGAAATCTGCCTCCCTGTGGCAAAAGAAGGCAAATCCTTCTTCTATGTGAAAGTACAGTATAGTAAAAAGAACATGGAATCTACAACAAAGAGAACCCTGGGATTGAATTTTGCCTGGATAAACTAACCATGTAGGTGACCACCGATTTCTATGAGTTTCAATTTTCCTATCTGTAAAATGGGAATAATAATAGCAGCTGTAGTAAATCTCCCAGGGTTGTTATGTGGCTCAACTGTTAATCAAATCTATGATACAGAGCTAGAAGGGACTTTAGTCTGATTCTATCATCTTTCACAGATGAGGAAATGAGACATCTTATGTAAAATACTTTAAGCCTTCTCTCCATTAAGCCAAATAAATATTTCTAGCTCCTTCAGGCCATCATTACATGACATGGCTTTGAGTCCCATGATTTTCCTGTAAACCTTTCTCTGAAAAAGCCCTAGCTTCCAAAAGATCCTTCCTAAAATGCCTTCCAAAGTCAAAGAAAGAACTATGGAAACTGAATATGGATCAAAGCAGAGTAATTTCATCTTTTTGTTGTTTAGATTTCTCTTTCTCATTTTTTCCTTTTGTTTTGATTTTCTTTCACAACATAATTAATATGGAAATATGTTTAAAAATTATTGCATATGAATAACATATTAGATTGCTTGCTGCTTTGTGTAAAGAGAGGGGAAGAGAGGGAGGGAGAAAAAATTAAAACTCAAAATCTTACAAAATTAAATGTTAAAAACTATCTTTGCATGTAATTGAAAATAATAAAATACCATTAAGTGGGAGAAAATAAAATATAAAAGAAATGGGACTCTCTACATTGAAACTAGAAGTGGTCTGTCCAAGGCAAAGTCAGAAGCATTACTATATACTTGCTTTTCCTATTAATATAATCTAAATCTACATCAGATTTTCTTTCAAACTCTTAACAGCACATTGGGATTTTTGGTATCCTAATCGGTGATTTGTCTTGTTGTCAACACCTTAAAATTTAGGGCTTCTATTTCAGATCCCAGGAAATAATAATGCTTGGAGATAAGCACATCTCTCCTGGACAAATCACATTGTTCTGAAAGGTCTCGACTTCCTCATCTACAAAATGAAGTTTGGCATGGTTCCTCTAGGCCAAAAGCTCTTTTTTCCCTTTTTTCTTTCTCTTTCTTTCTAACTTTCTTTCTTTCTTTCTTTCTTTCCTCCTTTTTCTCCTCCTCCTCCTTTCACCCTTTTTTCTTCTTCCTTCCTTCTTCTTTCTTCCTTCCTTCTTTCTTCCTTCTTCTTCCTTCCTTCTTTCTTCTTCTTCTATAATATGGAACCCTTTCTCAGAATAATGCATTGAAACATATAAAAACAATACAATAGGTTTACAAGAAAAACAAAGGTTAGTGAAAATAGAGATGCAATTTTCTGATTCAGATTCACAGACCTCCTAAAATTTATCTATGAATCCCAGGTTAAGAGCTCCTACTTTGACCTGTAGATCCTAAATGCAGAGGGAATCTAACAAATAATGGAATTTCAAGGATATATTCCCTCAATTTAACAAACATTTACAAAACACTTATTAACTCTGATAAAGTTGAGAATATGAAGTCTGTAAGTTGGAAGTAGGTACAGGTTTCTCTAATCTGATTTTTTCATTAGGGTTTATTGGGACAAAGATTAAACCAAAGGATCTGTGTAATTTTTATATAAGCAATCAATAACCATTTAAAGCATGAATGTGATATTCTGGTAAAATTCTAGAATGTATTTGGAAAAAGAAAAGTGAGCTAGCCTCAGAAATTATCCCACCCCACTTAAAACAAGTGATGAGATGTTACTCTGATACATTTATCAATTAAGAAGTTATCTAAATATGAATTTTATATATACATACATATATGTACATGTGTGTGTTTATATACGCCATGTATGTGGCACTCTCCTTAGGCCATCTCCCCAACTTGCACTTGCAGTTGGAGTTCCATGGGAATATCTACCAATTCAGGGTACTCTGAGTCTGCACTTCTGAAACTACAATTCATAAAACTCCAACAGTGTGTTTACTTTTAGTCAGAGGATATGATTAGCTCAAGACAAAGGCATTTAACAAAATGACACAAGGATAGTAGCAATATATCCCATAAACCTGGAACACTCTGTTTCACAAATACATCTTAAACAGAAAGAGAGTCCATAGAGTTCTAAAATGGACATGCACACATGTAAGGAACACGTGACATTAACAAGTAATTGATGACCAATTCTGCACCAATAAATCTAATACTATTCATCTCCATTTGGATACCAATCAATTTATGATCTGCTGACAATACCTTCAAGAACCCTGTATGCTACAATGACAATAAAGTTGTACATATATTTGGTCTAAACCTGTGATCTCTGTGTAACTGTTACTGTAAAAAAATACTTCTACTGGTACAGATCAGCAAAATGAGAATAAATCATTGCTCGTTATTGTCCAAAAAAAAAAAGAAGAAGAAGAAGAAGCTATCCAGATTATTTACCAGATGTAATAGCCACGTGGAGATAGCAATCAGTAACCATTTAAAGCATAAATGCGATTTCTTGCTAAAAATTCTAGGATGTATTTGGAAGGAGGAGAGTGGGCTAGCCTCAGCAATTATCCCACCCCACTTAGAGAAGTGATAAGATGTTACTCTGATATATTTATTAATTAAGAAACTATTTAGATTACTTACCAGGTGTGATGAAGGTCTGGCGCTCTCATCAGGTTTGCAAATGTAGTTTATTCAGACTGCTGAGACACTTGGTCAGAGCCCTCTGGGATCTGTCTAAACCAAGTTAATTGAAATTGGAGATAGGAGCAAGGTGTTCATACTTTGTTTCCAAGAGAACCAATGACATTGTGGGATGATATCCTAAAATGCAAATAAATTGGATTTAAATGAGACAGTTGTACAAAGTGTCAGTCTCTCTCTCTCTCTCTCTCTCTGTCTCTCTCTCTCTCTCTCTCTCTCTCTCTCTCTCTCTCTCTCTCTCTCTCTCTCTCTCTCTCTCTCTCTCTCTCTCTCTCTCTCTCTCTCTCTCCTCCTAAAGTCATCAAATTCCAGTGGCAGGACAAAATCAGGATAACTGGTAATGACCCAGGATGCAGAGTGATAACTTTGCCATCCTCTCTACCTGACCAAACTCTAAACAATCCACAGCACCTGCTTCTCACACACCCATTCCACCAGGAGAATTCTTCATGGGCTTGGAGTAGACTTCCTCCTAACTCACCAATGAGTTTGAGACCCAGTCAGTTACCCTCATTCTGTTTTGGTTTGCTAGGAGGTGGCTGCAGATCACACTACAGCTTCTTAGAGCTGCAGGGTAGATGAAAGATGGACCCCCCAAAGATGGATGAGCATCCCTGAAAAAGGCTCAGTCAGTCTACCAAAGAAGCTAATCCTCCCTGAACATCCCTGGTGACTTAAGAGAGAAAGTTTCAGCCAAATTCTGAGAAGGAATAAGCTGGGATGCAGAAAAAAAACAACTCAACCTCAATCTAGTGGAGGGGACTAGGAAGGAAGAGGATCTTGCAAGCTTTACAAGGTACAGATGGATGATTTTGGACTTTCTGTCTCCCCATTAGTTTCATAGCATCTTCCCCAGGAGAGCAGCAGTTGTTTGCAGTTGTCTGCATCAGGAGCTGAGAATTTACGGATGAAAACAAAGGAATATTCCAAACTCTATAAATAGCACAGAAGAACTGCCTAAAGGGAAACAGTTTGAGGAATTCAGCAAAAGTATTTCCCGAAGCTATTAGTGTCCCCATTACCACATGTAGTCTTGAGCCCATTTTCTCTATTGGTAGGAGAGTGGGTTCCAGATTTTATTTTGCCAAACATCCTTATTATATCGTTAGAAAACATACTTTTTAAAAAAACTAATTATCTGACCAAATAATATCAATTGATAATCATGGCAGAAAGTATACAGGTGAGCGCTTATATGGTGTATTAAAAAAAAAAAAAAAAAAAAAAAAGCTTCCAACAATTTCAGGGCAAAGTAGAGCCCTAAAGGAATATAGCAGTCATATTCCTTTTTTAAAATATTTTTATTTTTAAACATTTCCCAGTTACATGTGAAAAAAATTTAACATTCATTTTTGAAAATTTTGAGTTCCAAAGCTCATTCCTCCCTTGCCTTGAGAAGGCAAGCATTTTGATATTAATTATACATGTGAAGTCATGCAAAACATATTTCTAGATTAGCCATAATGCAAAAGAAAACACAGACAAAAAAGAAAAAGAAAAAGGGTCTTAAAAAAATATCTTCAATTTGCATTCAGATTTCATCAATCCTCTCTCTGGAGGTAGATAGCATTTTTCATCATGAATCCTTTGTATTTGTCTTGTATTATTGTCTTGATCAGAGTAGCTAGGTTAGAAGCCATATTTTTGTGATCCAGCTTATCAGTGGGAGTGGGATTTGAGATGATTGCTTTGAAGCATTATAATTTTTAAAGGAGTAGTTTCTGAGCATTTAGAAAGGAAAGTCAACACGAATTTTAAAAGTCAAGCCAGAATGTAGTTAGATGGTGCCCTGGAATCAGGAGGACCTGAGTTCAAATATGACTTCAGATACTTAACACTTCCTAGCTAGGTGGCCCTGGCCAAGTCACTTAACCTCAGTTGCCTTACCAAGAAAAGAAGTATCAGGTATGTTGTTAATACAATATAGATAATATTCAACAAGGTATTTGACAAAGTTCACTAAGAATTTCAGAATATGGATGAATATGAGCTGAATACTATTTGATCAGATACTGAATAGAGTAGATGACTGGGACTGAAAGAATATTGATTAATGAATCAGAGTCACCCCCTTAGGAAGGTCTATAAATAAAGTGCCACAGAGCTCTATACTTGACCCTACCTCTGTTCAACATTTTTATCAGTTTTTATAAATAAAAATATTTTATATCATTTTATATTAGAAGAATATAAAGATATTCTTTTATCTTTATAAAAGAATAGATGGCGTGTTTTGTAGGTGAACCAAAGTTAGAATATCATATTAAACAACAGGTTGGCCTAAAAGTTTTAGTGCAGTTTTAAAGCTTTAATAGCTTAAATAAACTTTAATGGTTTAAAACTGCACTAAAATTTTGAGGATCATCTTATAAGCTTTTCACCATAATGAAATATCTAAATACTTCATTAAAAATCTTTTCAAAATCATCATACTTGATAAATAAAAGCCTTAAAATAATAAAATTCATTGTAGGAGGAGAAGAAGAAGAAAAAGAAAGAAAGAAAGAAAGAAAGAAAAGAAAGAAAGAAAGAAGAAAGAAAGAAAGAAAGAAAGAAAGAAAGAAAGAAAGAAAGAAAGAAAGAAAGAAGAAAGGAAGAAGAAGGAAGGAAGGAAGGAAGGAAGGAAGGAAGGAAGGAAGGAAGGAAGGAAGGAAGGAAGGAAGGAGGAAGGAAGGAAGGAAGGAAGGAAGGAAGGAAGGAAGGAAGGAAGGAAGGAAGGAAGGAAGGAAGGAAGGAAGGAAGGAAGGAAAAGAAAGAAAGAAAAGAAAGAAAGAAAGAAAGAAAGAAAGAAAGAAAGAAAGAAAGAAAGAAAGAAAGAAAGAAAGAAAGAAAGAAAGAAAGAAAGAAAAGGAAAGAAGAAAGAAAAGGAAAGAAAGAAAGAAAGAAAAAGGCTAGACATATCCAATCCCTTCAACCAGTCCTCCCAAATGCAAGTGTCTCCACTGTTCTAGTTATTCACCTCTGGAAATTACCCACATCTGTCATAAGTTGTGGCATTCAGAACTGAGAGACCCAGATAGCTTTGGAAAGGAAAGTGAGGCAGGTGACCTTGCACAGCCCTTCCTCACTATGATGCAATTTATTTGCTTTTTTGACTTTCCCAATCACATTGTTAGCTCATCTCATGGTCCACTAAAACCTCCAACTATTTAAAAAAAAAAAAAAAAAAAAGCTATCTAACCATTCCTCCTCTATCCTATATGTATGAAACTGATTTTTTAAACTGAAGTATAAGATTTTAAGTGTGTTGTATTGTATTTCATCTTGTCTGAACCTAGTACTCTAGCCTATCTCAATCTTTTTTGTATCTTGACTCTGCTGTGTTTGCTGTCCCTCCCATATTCCTGCTATCTGCAACTCTGGTGAGTGCACAACAGGGACCTTTTTCTAAGTCACTGATAAAAATGTTACAAAATACAGAGCCAAGTATCACTACCAGATGCTGTCTACTAGAGACTTACTGTCAAGGTAGCATTGAAGCAATAGCAACTATTCTTTGAGTCCAACCACTGAGTGTATTATGCAATCCACATTTTCCCACTTTCTAGAATAGTAGGATATTTATCAAATGTTTTGCCAAAAGCTTGATTTGGGACTAAAAGGAGAGGTGAATGACTAGAAACAGGATTATAAAATGATTATTTAAAGAACAAATTCTTAATGAGGTTCTGTGAACTTGTTGGGGTTTTTAATATTTTGATTTAATTATTTCAATATAATCCTATGTAATTTATTTTAGGAGTGGTTGGTGGCACAGTGGATAGAATACCTATTCTGGAATCAGGAAAACATGAATTCAAATTTGACCTTGGACAAGCTATGTGACCCTGGACAATTCATTTTACCCTGTTTGGCTCAGTTTCCTTATTTGTCAAATAATCTGGAAAAGGAAATGCAAATCACTCTGATATCTTTGCTGAAAAAACTCCAAATGAGGTCACAAAGTTAGACATGAATGAACAATGACATTTTATTTTATTCATCAAAAAATGTGATTCTAAAAAGTGTTTCACAAATCTCAAAGTATCATATTAATGTTGACTATTATTGCTTTACCTATCCTTTTACATAAAATCTGAGTTGAATTAATATTTTTATTTCCTAGACTAGTTGATCAGAGGCATAGGTTAGGTTCACAGGGCAAGATAGTGAATAAAAATAGCAATCTAGTGTTTGACAAACCCAAAGATCCCAAATTTTGGGATAAGAATTCATTATTTGACAAAAACTGCTGGGAAAACTGGAAATTAGTATGGCAGAAACTAGGCATGGACCCACATTTAACACCACATACTAAGATTAGATCAAAATGGGTCCAAGATTTAGGCATAAAGAATGAAATCATAAATAAATTGGAGGAACATGGGATGGTTTACCTCTCGGACTTGTGGAGGAGGAAGGAGTTTGTGTCCAAGGGAGAACTAGAGACCATTATTGATCACAAAATAGAAAATTTTGATTACACCAAATTAAAAAGTTTCTGCACAAACAAAACTAATGCAAACAAGATTAGAAGGGAAGTAACAAATTGGGAAAACATTTTTACAGTTAAAGGTTCTGATAAAGGCCTCATCTCAAATATACAGAGAATTGACTTTAATTTATAAGAAATCAAGCCATTCTCCAATTGATAAATGGTCAAAGGATATGAACAGACAATTTTCAGATGATGAAATTGAAACTATTTCCACTCATATGAAAGAGTGTTCCAAATCACTATTGATCAGAGAAATGCAAATTAAGACAACTCTGAGATATCATTACACACCTGTCAGATTGGCTAAGATGACAGGAACAAATAATGATGAATGTTGGAGGGGCTGTGGGAAAACTGGGACACTGATGCATTGTTGGTGGAGTTGTGAAAGAAGCCAACCATTCTGGAGAGCAATCAGGAATTATGCCCAAAAAGTTATCAAACTGTGCATACCCTTTGATCCAGCAGTGCTACTACTGGGCTTATATCCCAAGGAAATACTAAAGAAGGGAAAGGGACCTGTATGTGCCAAAATGTTTGTGGCAGCCCTTTTCATAGTGGCTAGAAGCTGGAAGATGAATGGATGTCCATCAATTGGAGAATGGTTGGGTAAATTATGGTATATGAAGGTTATGGAATATTATTGCTCTGTAAGAAATGACAAACAGGAGAAATACAGAGAGGCTTGGAGAGACTTACATCAACTGATGCTGAGTGAAACGAGCAGAACCAGAAGATCATTATACACTTCAACAATGATACTGTATGCTGATGGAAGTGGATTTCTTCAACATAGAGAAGAGCTCCAATTCCAATTGATTAATGATGGACAGAATCAGCTACATCCAGAAAAGGAACACTGGGAAATGAGTGTAAACTGTTATTTTTACCTTCTGAATCCAATTCTTCCTGTGCAACAAGAAATTTGGTTCTACACACATATATTGTATCTAGAATATATTGTAATATATTTAACATGTATAAGACTGCCTGCCATCTGGGGGAGGGGGTTGGGGGAGGAAGGGAAAAAATCTGAACAGAAGTAAGTGCAAGGGATAATGTTATAAAAAATAACCCATGCATATGTACTGTCAAAAAAAGTTATAATTATAAAATAAAATAAAAATTAAATTAAAAAAATTTTTATTTCCATGAGACCTTTTAAAGTTTATCTCAATCCTATGGCCTGACAAAGTAACTAAAGTGCTGGCCTTATAGTCAAAGATCTGGGTTCAAATTTTCCTCTGGTACAAGCCAGCTATGGAACCTTATGAATGGGTGTTGCCTCAGACAAACTGAGACTTGCTTAAAAAAGGCCAAGGTCTCCCATTCATCCAGTGCCATCTTCACTTATCCTGATCTCTATCTAGCCACTAGACCCAAGTGGCTCTGGAAGGGAAAGTGAGGTAGGTGACCTTGCATAGCCCTCCCTCACTTAAATCTAATTCACTTGCATGTCATGAAATCACCTCCCTGATGTCATATACAAAGGACAAACAAAATAACAACAACATGGGATCGTGGACAAATCCCCATTTAGTTTCTCAGACAACCCTTTAAGACAATTCCACACAGTCTACATTAAAGGAGGGTGTTTTCCAGAACAATAAAATTATTAATGCAGGCTGGCAGGGAAGAGAAGGGAGTGAGAAGTGAGTAGGATGAGAGTGATGTCATCAACAAAAGAAAAGGAATAAAAGTAAAATGTAGGGGGAGGGGAGGGAAAGGGAGGAAAGTGGGTGGGTGGAGGAGTAGCTCAGTTTGGGACATGTTGAGTTTGACTTACTGGTGAAATATCTAGGTGGAGATAGTCATCGTGACAGAAGAGGAGATATATGGACTGGAGCTCAAGAAAGAAGGCAAGGTCAGAGATAGATTTAAGACTCATCTGCATGGAAGAGATAATGGAGAAGAGCAAAAAATAAAGTGAGAGTATAGAAGACAATTCTGAAAGAAAAGGTATTAAAAGGGATGTATTGTAGTAGAAAAGGTGAATGCAATGGATAGAGAACTAAGCCTGGAGTCAAGAATAGCTAAGTTCATATCTGTCCTCAGATACTTCCTAGTGACCCTGGGCAAATCACTTAACCCTGTTTACCTCAGTTTCCATATTTGTAAAACTGAAGAAGGAAAATGCAAACCACCGCCAAGGAAGCCCCAACTAGGGTCATGTAGAGTGAGACACAAGTGAACAACAATAGAAAAGAAATATTGCCTTTCATGCATCAGTGAAAGAAAATTTGTGATGGGAAGGGAATGAGAGCTTAATAAGATATCTGTTAGGAAAAAAGAAGAGCATCACTTGGGATCCAACCAACTAACACAACCAAGGGTGTGCTAGAACCAGTGCATATGGGCTCTCTAAGACTGATGGTTAACTATTTAGTGTGAACATCCATACCTTAGAAATTAGAAAATGCTACAAACCAGGATTTGATTTATTGTTTTGTTGATTGGATTTAAGAAAGTGATAGATAAAATATTAATAATGAAGATTAAATTTTAAAATGTGTTATGAAAGGGGTAGCTAAACAAAGTATTAAATAGAATGCTGGCCCTGGAGTCAGGCACTATCTATATGACCCTGAACAAATCACTCAACCCCAATTTCTTCCCCTTTTCCCCCCAAAAAAGTATGTTGAAAGAGTACTTTCCCCCCCAGAGTGTCGATTGGTAAATATTTATCAGCATATCACTAGCCCAACTCAAACAAAAGCACTTTAAGAAGCACTTTTTCATTCTCTAACTAAATTCTCAGGAAGGCAGCTTGGTAGACTGGAAAACAAGTGGATCTGACCCATAGTCAATGACCTTGGGTTTAAATCCATCCCCTGTTACTCTGTAGCCATATGATTTCAAACATATCTTCATCTTTATGAACCTCAGTTCCTTCATCAACCCAATGAAAGGAAGTCCTAAGAATGCAGCTCCATATTCCACATTGGACATGTGATTAAAGGAAGAGAGATGATCATTCAAGTGAAATGTTCCCTTTCCTAGTTTACCAAGATATATCATTTAGTTAATACTTTCCTGGTTCAGATTCTCAGGATCAGCAGAACCAACATCCTCTGTAAGGTAGTATAGTAACTGATGGCCACTGACATATCAATGTTCTTTCCATGGCTGAACAAGATGAAGCACTCGACCCCTCTTCCTACAGGTAAGATTTTAGGGTGGAGAGTAATCCTGATGAGAAATCCAGCAGGATATAAGTAGTCAGAGAACCTTGAAAGAGAATTTTTACACAACCATCTCCTTCCCCCATGTTTTCACCCACTAATTCTACCAATTAGTCTAAATTTCTTTGTTACCTGAAAATAAAATCCAATCCAATTTTTAAATGAAATCGCCCTTTAAAGTTTTCAAAGTTCTGTACATACATTATATTTTTTGATCCTCATAACAATCCTGGGAGGTAGATATTATTATTATAACTATCATTATCCCCATTTTTATAAACGAGCAAGTTGTAAACTGTATAATATTTTTATGGCCATTATTATCCCCATTTTACAGTAAGCAAACGGAGGCGACAAAGGTTAAATGACAACAAGTCACACACCTAGGAAGTGTCTGAGATTTGAGCTCAGGAAAATGAGTCTTTCTGACTCTATTCTCCCCAAGAACTTATTAAACACCTACTTTGTGCTGAGAGTTTTATAAACATTATCTCATTTAATCCAGGAGCAGCAGCACTCGTGCTTTAGATATCTATATAGTAGAGCCAAGGAGAAAGGTCACCATCCAGCTCCACTGAGGGGATTTGGATACTGGTGAGCTGACCCTTGGGTAGCAATGCAAGTTAAATTTAAGGCTACTCATCTTGCAAAAAAAAAAAAAAAAAATCTGCGTGTACCCAGAGATCTTTAAAGGCAAAGAGTTTATTTAACAGTGGTGAGCCAGTTGGACCCTACCAAAGAGGGATAGAATTGTTGACCTTCCTTTTATCTCTAAATCTCCAATGATATTTTTTTAAAAAGGGAACCCTGATTAAAATGCTTTCTCACTTCCTAAATCTCCTGTCCCCATCTTCATTTTTCACCTACTAATTCTAACACCGACCTAAATCTTTTTGTTGCCTGAAAATAAGATAATCCACCCAGCTCAATTATTAAATTAAATATGGCTTATAAAGGTCCATATCACACGCTAAAGCGGGTTGTGGAAGAAATCACCACTGTGCTGTTAAAATGGGATTTGGCAGTACCTCCAGATAAGCTAACTTCAGGTCTCTAAGGGGTCATTTTCATTTTCTTTCCACAAAAATGAACATAGCTGACGTATTTAAGTAGAACAACGTTGAGTTATAAATAAAGAACTGTCTCCACTTACTTACTCAGACAGAATTCGAATCAAATCTTTGGCTATAGAACAGGATCCTCTTGCTGTGGCTATGCAACTTTTTGCCACCAGGTGGCGTAGCTAAATTTTAAAACGCTCCAAGGCTGGTTCTTAATGTATCTATTTGGAAGTTACTGTTTTAGAACTTTAACACATTGTTTTACAAATCCTTTTTTTTTTTTTTTTTCCATCCTTTACGGGTTATTTGGAAATACTTTATAGACCCAGCATAGACCGACCACGTGATTGGAAAGCGACATTATGACTAGTATTATCTTACCTATCCAAACAGGTAAAAGGTGAGACTGAAATTAAACAGATAGGTGATTCATAACTCCCCCCACCCATACAGCTGTGTGTGTGTGTGTGTGTGTGTGTGTGTGTGTGTGTGTGTGACCATACTCATAAAAATCTAAACATTTAAAGTAGATTTCAAAGGAAGCTACAGTCGGACTTTATCATTTCTATGTTGGTAAAACAAATACTAATTCATCTGCAAAGTAGGTGCTATATTATCCCTATTTTAAGGACAGGATGGGGAAACTGAGGCAAACAGAATTTATTTGCCCCAAGTTACAAGGCTACTAAAGTATGAAAATGGATTTGAACTCAGGACTTCCTAATTCCAGATCTAGCTTTCTAGTTATTACACCAACTAGGTACCAGGTAGTTCCTATGCGGAGCTCAAAATACAGGTTACTCTCTTGTACATTCTGGGAACTTAGTAAATACTTGTAGAACTGGATTGCACTGAATTCAGTTATCTGACAATCTCACTTACAAGGAGGATAGCTGAGAACCAGGAAGTGGGGAGGGAGTAAAGGGGAGGGAATAAAGGAGAGCAACTAAAATGAATGACATAAAAACCTACGTATTTTATTTGATTTTTACTCAAAGATTCTTGACTGTTTGTATACACACAGCTCTGACAAGCTAAGTGATCTTTAATTATGCCTTCCACACCAACTGAGATTAGGAGCATGGTACCCACAAGATCTGGAAAATCCTTGTCAATTACTTTGGCCCTCCCTTCATATTAGAGAAAATTTGATTTTTTTTTTCTTTTTCTTTTATGGTTTATTTATAGTACCTTATAAAACATAGGTTGATATATTATATATATATATGTCTTTATACTTTATACATATATCATGCATTTCTGAGTTTTTAAATTTATATATATGTTATCTGAGGCTTCACAAAACTCCCCCAAAATAACCATTTAATTTTTTATGCTGACCCTTAACATAGCAAAATCATGATGGGGAGAGTCATGACATGGAAGGGATAGTTGTAGTTTCTAAGCCTATAACGTGTTGCAATCAGCAAATCAAAGGGAAAGTGGAGCTATTATACCATTCACTTCCATTTTTGTGTGCTTTTAAGTTCTAGCCTTTGGAAGTGGAAAGAGCCCTAGAAGTCAGATGGTATGATGGTGGTAAAATGTGCAGATGGCAGCCTCAAGACAAGGAAGAGATCTGGAGGGAAAATGAGAAAAATTAAACACAAGAACTTACCAAATATAGTAATCTAGGATTATGGTAAATAATCCTCCCTACTTCCTTAGGTATGTTAATATTCAAAATTATGATCTTCAAGATAAAATAATTTAATTTTATCTATTTTTAAGCTATTTCTGTTTAGGCAGCTAGGTGGTGCAGTGGATAGAATGCAGAGCCCAGAGTCTGGAAAACTCATCTTCCCTAATTCAGTTCTGGTCTCAGATCTTGGGAAAGTTACTTGAGGCACTCTGCCTCAGTTTCCTAATCTATAAAATAAACTGGAGAAGGCAATAACAAACCACTGCTAAGAAAATCCCAAAAGAGGCCACAAGGAATAGAATGTGACTGAAATGACCAAACAACAACAAAAATTGCTATTTAAGAAGATAGTGTGTCCATGATATATTTTTTAGAAAGAATTCCTTTAAAAGATTTTTAAAGTACTTTAAAAACTTGTCCATCATCAACAAAAACAAGCAGTTATTAAGTGCCTATTGTTTTCAATCATGTTTCAGTTATGTCCAATTCTTCATGAACAAGCATTTATTAAGCATCTGATGTTGTGGTCATGCTTTCAGTGATGTTGGACTTTTCATAACTCTGGGAACTGTATTGTCCAAGGGTTTTCTTGGCAAAGATAGTGGAATGGTTTGCCATTTCATTCTCTAGTGGATTATTCCTTTAATTATTTTTTTAGTTTAGTTTTTAGTTTTGGTTTTGGTTTTGGGTTTTTTTGGTTGTTTTTTGGGGGATTTGGTGAAAGAGGAGATTCTTTGCTTCAATTGCTACCTAGTCTTAATCACTGAATGGGTATAGCCTCAGTCAAACTGAAACCTGTTGAAGATCTTGGCTTAAAAGGCCAAGGTCTTCCATTTCATCCACTGCCATCTCTAGTCATGCTGATCTATATCAGGCCACTGGACCCAGATAGCTCTGGAAGGGAAAGTGAGGCAGGTGACTTTGCCCAGACCTTCCTCACTCAAATCCAAATCCACAGGCATCACCTCTCTGATGTCATGTTCCTCTTCCAGAACAAAGGACAAACAATAACAACCTTTGGATCATGGCAAACAAAGGTGACTTGCCTAGGATCTCACAACTAATGAATATCTAATGTTGGATTTGAACTCAGATCTTCCTCACTCTAGGCTTAGCATTCTATGTACCACCTAGCTGCCTATTAAGTACGTACTATGTGCCAGGTACTATACTAAGCACTACAGATACAAAGAAAATTAACTTGTTGCTCAAAAATTACATATTCTATAAGAATGACTTATACCTCAAGAGATTGATAGGATCGTAAATTTAGAAACAAACTGCCAGGGCATTTAGTTCAACCTTCTCATTTTACAAGTGAAGGAATTAAAGCCATATGTAGTAAAGTGACTTGTCTCTAAAGTCCACAAGCATGTAATAAGTACCTACTGTATTCCAGGTATACTAAACTCTGGAGATATTTTAAAAGTTCCCTCAAAAAAGCCACATGGATAACAGTTAACAGGCAGGATTTGAACCCAGTGCCTCTGTACCCTATCTTCCTTGGCTTTCTTCAAATTCCAGCTAAAATTCCACCTTCTATTTACAGGAACCTTTTCCCATTCCCCTTTCATTCTAGTGTCTTCCTTCTCTCTGTTAGTTATTTACAATTTCTCTGGTATAAATCTTGTTTGTACAAATTTTGTTGCATATTGTCTCCCCGTTAGACTATAAGTTCCTTGAAGGGAGTACCTGTCTTTTGACTTTCTTTGCATTTCTAGTGCTTCGAATGGTCCCTGACACATAATAGGCTCTTAATAAAATATTTATTGACTGCCTTCAAATCTACAAGTCTACTTTAAGAGAGAAAAAAAAGTATTATTAAATACATGACAGATCCATCTTTATTCATAAAAAGGAAGGAAAAACAGAAGGAAGTTTAGTTGGCCAAATAAGGAAATGAACAAAGTAATAATTCCAAACAAGGAATGTTTAGAAATCAGAAAGTAGGGCAGATGGCCAAGAATACAAAAGAGTCACAAGTTAAATCCAGAAAGCCAGTCAACAAAAGAAAAACAGTTTGCAAAAGACTTAAAATTAAATAAGAAAAAAAAAACTTTTCTTCAATTCTATCAGATAAAGGAAAATAAGCTGATAATAAAAAAAAAAATTAAGCAAAAGCAAAAACTTGGTTTTAGGATAAATAAAACTAAGACTTAGAGACAGGCATGTGGGATAAGCTGAGAAGGCCTAGCCTGGCAGATTGGCTGTCCTTGATTTCCCTTTCTTGTCTCTGGAAGGTGACAGGCTGTCTCAGCTGAAGTCTCAGATTAGGTCCGTTGGCTTCTGCCAAGGCACAGGAAGTCCTGCTCCCTCCCCAAAGAATAGGCGACTCAAAACAAAGACAGGAAGAAGTAGACAAATTGCAAAGAAGTCAATTGCATCTGCAGATCTAAGATCAGATTCAGCACCTCCCCTCATAAGGCAGCATGGTATATTTAATACAGAGTTGTCCCTAGAGTCTTGCCCCTGACTCATACTGGGTGCCTGATCCTAAACCTTTCACTCCTTGTAAATTGTAGAGAAGGTGCTAACCTGCATTGGTAAAGGAAGTTTCCTTTCCTGGGAATTTCTAATATAAATGAAACCATATATCCAGTCCCTATCCCCTATCATAAATTCTAAAATTATTGGGTTACTTAATTATCTATAGCAGAGGTTCTTAACCTGGGATCTGGACTTATTTTTTAAGTATTTTGATAAACTATCTTTCAACATCATTAGTTACCTTTGTTATCCTATATATTTTATTTTATGTATTAAAAAAATATCGGGGCAGCTAGGTGGTGCAGTGGATAGAGCACCAGCCTTGAATTCAGGAGGACCCCAGTTCAAATCTGGTCTCAGACACTTAACACTTCCTAGCTGTGTGACCCTGGGCAAGTCACTTAACCCCAGCCTCAGGGGGGGGGGGGGAAATATATATATATATATATATATATATATATATATATATATATATATATATATATATATATATATATATATACATATATGATTACATATATGATTCAGGGAAACGTTCTTTTGTCTTCATCAGACTTCCAAAGGGATCCACTGTGCACACACACACATACCAGATCTATAGGGATAGTTGTTATCAAGTTATTGTTTGGGATGAATAAGGATTTTAGGAATTAATATTGGTTCATTTTGTGTATCAACTCATATAGAGAGGTCCTGTTTTTCAACCTTCTTGATGAAGACTGAATTTACAGTGATATATTTGAAGAATTGGTTTTAGTTTTAGGGTCGCTCTGTGATTGTTTGAAGATTGTTTGAAGATGGGGGCAGCTAGATGGTGTGGGGGGCAGAGCACTAGCCCTGGAATCAGGACCAGAATTCAAATCTGCCCTCAGACACTTCTTAGCTGTGTGAACATGGACAAGTCACTTAACTCCAATTGCCTCACAAAAGGAGAAAAAAAAAGATATATAAAGATTACATATGAAGAAAAGTGCTATTTGTATCCAGAGGAAGAAATGACCAATAGAAATATGAATAGAAAAATTTTACATATATACACATGCATATATATATATATATAACACATATATATTTATGACCTTAATAACAAAAAGAAAAAAAAAGGTATAATAAAGATTATATATGAAGAAAGATGTTATTTGCATCCATAGAAAGAAATGATAAATAGAAATATAGAGAGAATAATTTTACATATATATGAAATATGCTTGTATAAAACACACACACACATATAATGCCAATTGCCTCACAAAAGGAAAAAAAGGCATATAAAGATTACATATAAAGAAAGATGCTATTTTCATCCAGAGAAAGAAATGATAAATAGAAATATGTATAGAATAATTTTAAACATATATAAAATATGTATGTATACACACACACACATATATAACCCTAATTGCCTCACAAAAGGGAAAGAAGATATATAAAGATTACATATGAAGATGCTATTTGTAGCCAGAGAAAGAAATGATCAATAGAAATATGAATAGAAAAAGTTTACATATACACACATGCATATGCATAACACACATATATATAACCTCAATAACAAAAAAGAAAAAGGTACATAAAGATTATATATGAAGAAAAATGCTATTTACATCCAGAGAAAGAAATGATAAATAGAAACATATAGAGAATTATTTTATACATATTCAAAATATGTAATGTATAAAAAACACACACTTCAATTGCCTCACAAAAGGAAAAAAAAGTATATAAAGATTACATATGAAGAAAAATGCTATTTGCATCCAGAGAAAGAAATGATAAATAGAAATATGTACGGAATAATTTTATATTACATATGTAATATGTGCATATATACACACACACACATACACACACACATATGCCTATTTGTATCTAATGGTAACTATCTCTAGGGTGAGTAGGAAGACAAAAAAAAAAGAAATTTATGTGATAATTTTATTATGTTTTTAAAAGGAATAGCAAGTTGTACATAATAGATCTGCAATTTGTGTACAATCATGCACATGTAATTCATGTACAATCATCTTTTTATTATACTACATTATGGAAATGGTTGTTTTATTCCATAAATTAAAAATAAAATTGTAATGAAAATTTTATAAAAAAATTATACTGCAGGAGTATGCAGAGCCGAAAGGCATGAGGCAAGATGTCACTAGCTCTGAGCACAAAGTAAAAAGTCAGACATTTCTATCATGAAGAGGAAACTGAGACCCAGACCCTTGAGTTACTTGCCCACAATCAGTTAGAGAATGTAGGAAATTACTACAATGGGGAGTCTGACCAGATAAAAGTCACACCAAATCTGAATGACTCACACCCCTACTAGTGAACCACGACCTCTACCAAAAGCTGGAAATCTACAGTTTCCAGCAATTCCCACAAAGCCATTGCAATCAATGACCAGATTTGAAAGTGATTAATTACTTCATTAAGTTCTTACAATCCATTCACCCTGACTTGCCAAAAGTACAGCAAATAGAAACAAGGATTCAGTGTTGGCAAAGATCTCCCAACGTTCATTGATGGTTCATTTGAGTTCTCTTAGCTATTGAGCAAGTGATTGGTGGTGAGTATGGTGGAACTTAGCAAATAACAGCTAGACATAACCTAAATTCGGTACGAGAACTCTATCAACCCAAATCTCAGTTTTTTACTTCTTTTACATCAATAGCATTGAGGTGGCTATCTCAGAACTTCTAAAATACCACCAGAGGATACTGAATATTGACATTGACATTCACTGCAAAGAGACTACGGATTGGTCACCATAGTCGCCATTCATAAGGACAGAATATAATTCCTCAGGAAGGGGATGGGCAGGACTTACACAACTCAGAGCAAGCAAAGGCAAACACCACAATGTCAATTGCCTTCTATGTGAGGGATGATAATGAGCCTTCAAAGGTATCTTCAAGTTAATAAAGTCCTAGGTGATGGAGTCCCTTCAGCCCATGGTCTTGTGGGGTGGTTCTGACTTGCCATCTGAGGACCAATTTGGTTGTTTTAACCTGATCATCAAAAGTCACACCAAGTATGTGGAGTCTGTCAGGAGCTTCAATCTATCTAGGATGGCATAGGCACCATGTAGCTAGATACTGGAGACAGCTGATTAATAGAGTGAATAATGGATAGAGCGCTGGGCTTGAAGTCAAATATAGCTTCAGACACTTACTAGCAAATCACTTAACCTCTGCCTCAGTTTTCTGTCTGTAAAGTGGAAGGGTAACAGTAAAGGTAAGTAAAGATAAAATTGTTGTTTTGAAGACCAAATGAGATAATACATATAAAGTGCTTTGCAAGACTTAAAACATTATATGAATATTGGTTATCATCATCATTCTGAATGAAAAAGTATGTCTTATTCAAAAGGAACATAATAGGTAGATGAAACAATGGAGTAGAATTGAAGTTTAAGACTAAATATTTATGTGAGGAAATCCAGAATCTGGGAGGGGAATCATGATGGAGAGCATATGATTGAGGAGGAAGGAAGAGACAGAAGCCATGTTGTTCCAGGAATAATTAACACAGTGTCCCAAAAGTCTTGGTGCAGTTTTAGTCTATTAAAGTCTAAAACTGCACTAAACTTTTGGTACAATGTATAAACCCATGGATAGAAAAAGCAATCAGATGAGGAAGCAATTCAGGAAACAGATCAAAAGCCAGGTTCTGAATCATGTCATTATAAAAGCAAGGTATTTCAACTATTAGCGATGAGCTGAGGTTTCTTTCTGAAAAAGCAAAGCATCCAAGAAATTCATAATTTCCTCTAAAGATGTATTCATTCTCCAAAGTGACAAGGACATGGTAGGGGAAGTAGGTAGGCTACCCTCTTCTGGACTTATTCTAACCATCAAGGAAGAGCTAGTTTCTAAGACAGACATGATTGGAAATTTGAAGAACTCGTCATCATTCTATCATACAAAAGATGATAAAGAAAGGGGCCAAATATAATCATACTGCACCTGAGATTGTGGAAGAATGAATCTCAAGGGGGTTCAAAGAAAGGATGGGGAGGATTCCATGACCTAGAATTCTACAAGGGAAATTGACTCAAAAGATCTTAAGAATGATATCCTGAAGACTCAAAAACAAACTGCAAATGAGAAATTAAAAGGCAGATTTGTATAAAGAGATGTTAGTTGTCCTTCGTTTTCAGAGAACCAATGACATCAAAAGGTGAGGTCTTGACTCCTTCATGAATTGGATTTAAGTGAGGCAGAGTTGCACAGAGCCATCAAAGTTCAGTGGCAAAGCAAAAGTCAAGGTGACTGGTGATGGCCCCAGGATTGCACTGGATGACCTTGGTATCTTCAATGTCTAACCAAGCTCTAAGCATTTCAGGGTGTGGCCACTGCCCATGCTCTAGCTTCTTGGAGTCACAGGTGAGAGTTGAGTACCCAATAAATATCAAAGGTAGATAAGCAGCACTGAAGGTGCTAACACTAACTCCTTCTGTATGAAGAAATAGATATACCAGGAACTCATTGACCAAAATATATTTTTAAAAGACACATAGAAATAAGAGCAGGCAATGAAGAATGAAGCTAAAAGATTGACAGCATCCCTACAAGAGCATCAGAAGTGTAAAATCTCAGAATGAGATTTGTTGCCATTCGTTGCCAATTTTTCAACCACAGCAATCCTCAAAGATCAACTGAGTATACCTAGAATCATAGTATAGGATCTTTATTCTCATTCTTTAATCTAATTTACACACCCCATCCTATATTAACACTGATAGGTCTGATGTTCCAAAAGAGGAGCCACAAACTCACAACTATTCCAAGAGCAAGCCTGAGAAGAAAGAGATATATTCATTCCACTTGAGGTCCTGAGCTGAAGCTCTTGAGCCCCTACAGATGTGCTTCCATTTACACAAAATAGGTCACCATCGTACTATTAAATCTTAATCATAAAATTACTAAACAATAAGCAAAAATAATTATCACATTTACTCATCAGAAACCAAAAACAGAAATAAGTATGACTGGTATTGACGAAGAGGCAAAAGTAAGAATGATTAGTCATTACTCTGCCTTCTGAGGGGTCATCTGAGGGCATTCATATAAAGAACAGTTTTGTCTCCTCATGGCTTATTACCTCTCTTCATAGTTTATCTGAGAGATTGTTTCTTCACAAGTTGACTGTCAATCCACGAACTTGGGTTAGCAATACACGCATTATCCATGATGGAGAGAAATCAAGCAGAATGACACATGAATATGAACACCCAAGCACTCAAGACAACTTAGAGCTCTGGACTATAGGCTTTGATGTCTTTGGCCCTTCAGAAACAACTTGTATGACATGAAGCTGCTTCTCCATTATCTGCTCCCCTTGTGGTCGTCATCATTCTCCTAATTGCTAAATCCAGTCCTCTTCTCCTCTTGATCCAATAAAGAGCAGTGATAAGATCTTTCCATTCACATACCTTAATAGGACTCTGACAAAATATGTTATGCTCTTTCCATTAAGTCAGAAAACTGTCATGAACCCCAGATTTACAAATAGCAGGGGATTCTGGTTTATACAGTTGGAGCCAATCTTCTTTTCACAACAAAGCACTGGTGCAAAGTCTGCCTTTCCCTCTTTGTTTCTCCCTAAAATACCAGGCAAAGCAATAGAAGAAAATGCAAGCACTCCTGAGAAGGTTCCCCCTTTTTAGCTATAGATGGCACTGGGGAGCAATGACCCCAGTAGTTCTTCATACAGCACTCAAATTCAGTTTTCAGCCAGTAAGTTTCTAGGAGCTATTTGGGCCTTTCTCTAACCTAAAGCCAAGCTTACTCTTCTGCTTCTTTCTATCTCTTCTTTAAGTTTCCTTTTTGGCTTCTATGGGAACTTTCTGATAGCTTATAACTCATTTTCACCTTATGAGATAAAACTCAAGAATTCATCTTTCTATCAGAAATTAATTCAAAAATCTTTACATATTCTTCCTATAATCTGCAGTTATTTAATTTTTTTTATTATAAGCTTCAAAACTCTAATGCAAATGAACTGAAGAACCAAAATGCTCTGTAGTTATCATTACTTCAGTCATTGCTCTGCTTTGTGGCAGATCCTCTAAGTGCATTCATATAAGGAGCAGATTTGTCTCCTCATGGTTTATTATCTCTCCTCATAGTTTATCTGAGAGATTGCTTCTTCACAAGTTGACTTTGTCCATTTTCCACATAGGAATGTTCCTTTTCTGGCTCTTTCAGCAACCAGACAGTTCATATATAAAAGAAGCAGTATCTTATATAAGTCTTAGAAAGATTATGAGTGGCTCTTAATGGAGAAATAGTACTTATAGCAAAGAGCCTCAGAGGACTGAGGTAAGCAGAAGCAGAGTGATTAGCAAACATTAGCTGAGGAGTGTGATTCAGTGCATGTGAATGGAGAGAGATGGGGGGTTGTCCCACATTTCTAAGAAATAGAAAGTAAATTTGTGGCCACTGGATTAATATCCCTGAAGAAATTAGGAATGTGGGAAGTAGACAACAAGACTGAAAAGAGGATATCATACTGTCCTGAGATTATGTGTTAAGACTTCAAATCCTACCGTTTTCAGGAAGCCCTCCAATCCCTCCAAACTTCAGATGCTGCCATCTTCTCTCAAAGTTCCTTTCATTTTTTCTAAATTTATCTTGTATTTACCTATTTTAGGGTATGGGTTGGCCATATAAATTATGTGTATATCCACCTGGGTTGGTTAAATGTGGCTCAGAGGGACTCACAAATAAATATCTCCTTAATCTTACCTCCCCAAAGTTTCTAGACTAGGTTGAAATGATTTTTCAATTTAAGGCACTTTCCTATGGCTTAACAGAGAAGGAGTGCTCTGAACTATTTTCAAAGGCCTATCTTCTCACCAAATGCTAGTTAAACAAAGATCATCACAAATAGTGAATAGCAAATAATTCCACTTAGAACAAATAGAACTAAGAGAAGTATATACAGATCAGTATGTGCCAAACAGTACATAGGGAGAATGAGCAAGATATCTTAGCTCAACCAAAGAGAGAGTTCCCATTTCACTCAAAGGTAAATTTCTATAAGTCTCCAGTACAGCAGGCTGAAAATTGGGAACCTGTCCAGTGGCCAATTTCTCTACGCATTTTCTCAAAGACTTCCTCTTCTTCCAGGGACCTCTCCTTAAAAATATTCTGGAACACCCCCAAAAAAAACTCTCCTCCTCCAAACTCTCACAAATATAGACATAGAGCATTAAGAAGCAGGTTTTTAAGCAGAAGCTGTATAACCAATTGTGGGGCATGTTGTCAAAGGGATTCAATAGACATATGTTGAACTATATGGTTTCTGTTTTCTCTTCTAATTCAGAGTTTCTATTGTAACATCCTTCTAGGCAAAAAGTTAAAGGACCCATTAAGTAAGTGATGTTATGCTGATGTGATAATCATTTTTTATCTTAAAAAAGCTTTCAAGTTAGTAGTATTCATAGTAGGGAAGCAAAAGGAGTTCTACAATTCTTTGATATAAAAAGGTGTAAGTACATCTACTTGACAAAAGAGTCATAGCCTGGGGAGGTTATCAATGGATTAATGTCAAGTGGTTGGGCATCAAACAAGTGGTACTCTTGCAAAGGTTGGCTCTGTGCCCAGTGTTAAACAACCTCATTGAGAAATTGGATGATGGAACAGGGTACAGGCTGACTAAGATGTAACCAATTGAACTTTGAAAACAAGGCAAACAAGAGATTACAATCCAAGCTGGTTACTGAGGGTGAACAGGGGGAAAAAAAGAAAAAGAAATGATAATATCCTATAAGAATATATTTGGGTTGCATGAAGATATTGGATAGTAATAATAGCTGACATAGTACCTACTATGTGTCAGGCACTGTGCTAATCATTTTATAATTATTCATTCATTTCTGATTCTCACAATGGCTCTGAGAAGTTGGTATTGCTGTTATCAACTGAGGAAACTCAGGCAAACAGAAGTTTAAGGACTTGCATAGGATTACCCAGATAAGGTTGGAATTAAATTGTCCAGCTGAAGTTGGAATTAAATTCAGATCTTCCTGACTGCAAGCCTGGTGCTCATTCAACTATACCACCTACCTGTCCAGGTGCTACAAATGCTAAAGATAATATAAAGGACTTTCTGGATTTTGTCAGAAGAAAGGACAAGGTTAAGAAAGATTAAGATCACTGCTTTGCATCAATGGAAAAGTGATAAGTGAGAAGAGAAAGAAGACAGTACTCTATTTTACTTGCTTTACCAGAGATAGTGATCTACAGAGTAGAAAGGTTAAATTTTTTTTTTTTTTAAAAAAGACTAACTTATAATTGGGTCGGACAAAAGATGAGGAGTTGGTGAGAGTTCACATCTAATTAAATTATGTCCTAGTTTAAGAAAAGAATTTTTTGCTATGATCATCGAACAACCATCTTTTGAGAAGTCATGGTAACCAGAAGTATTATTGCATCAGAAATAGTAATGATGGGGCAGCTAGGTGGTACAATGGATAGAGCACCAGCCCTGAATTCAGGAGGACCTGAACCTGAGTTCAAATCTAGTTTCAGACACTTAACATTTCCTAGCTGTGTGACCCTGGGCAAGACCCTCAATTGCTTAGCCAAAAAAAACCACAACACACTCTCTCTCTCTCTCTCTCTCTCTCTCTCTCTCTCTCTCTCTCTCTCTCTCTCTCTCTCTCTCTCTCCCCCTCTCTGTATATATATATATATATATATATATATATATATATATATATATATATATATATATATATATATATATATATATATATGTATATGTGTGTGTGTATGTGTATATATATATATATATATATCCAATGATTTCAATTTTCTTTAATGACACTAAACCTTTATTTCCTGCTAAAGTTAGAGAATGCATAGAGAAGGAGATACACTCTAAAAATCCACATGAGCTGGTTAAGTACAAGTTATATTAAACCTATTTCATTTCCCTTTTAGACAGTATTGCCAGGTTAGTAGGTAAGACAGATATCTTGTACATAACACAAATAGATTTCAGTGTAGCATTTGAAAAAAATCTCTCAGAGAAAATTCCTTGCAGATATGACAAGGAAATGTGAATTGTAGAAAATAACATAGGTTGGGTTAGAACTGTTATCTAATACAAGCCAGAGTATTGATTAATAAGTCAATATCATCCAAGAATCAGTACTTTCCTAAGAGCTTCTCATGGATCTTTCTTTAGCCCTATTTTGTTCTGCATAAATTGGATAGAAAAGTGTACAACATATGTTTCAAATATTCAGATGGCTTAAGGAGAGCTGACAATGAATAATAGGGGTTGGGACTGAAAAAAATCTCAACAATCTAGAGCAGTAGACTGAAGATTACAGATGAATTGCAATAAATGAATGTAAATCATTCACTTGGGTTCAAAAAATCAACTGCATGGGTACAAGTTGGAAGAAGCATGTCTAGAAAGAAGTTTGGGTGACGGGAAAGAACTAAGAGTTAGACTAAACTGAATATTCAAAGTGAATAATCAGCATGATTTAGCTACCCAAAGTTAGACTACATTAATAGAGGTATTATTGTTCATTCTATGTTTTTAAAGAGAACATCAAAGTGACATCTGGGAGTGATGTCTTGATTCTTAACGTGAATTGGATTGAAGTGAGGCAGATTTGCACAAAATTGTCAGCTTCACTCTCTCTTCCAGACTCATCCAAGTCCAATGGCATGACAAAAGTCGGGAGGACTGGCGATGGCCTGGGAAGCAGAGGATGACTTCAGTGTCTTTGATGTCTAACCAAGCTCTGAATGCTCCCCAGCTCCTGCTTCAGCTGCCTTCTTGGCATTTGGAACAAATTGTTCTCATCCAACCATTCTGCCAGGGATGCGTGGGGTAGACATCCCCTTAACTCACCAACCAGTTTGAAATTTGTCAGTCCCTCTCATCCTGATTTAGTGGGATCTGCTGAGATGATTTAACCAGAGTGTGAATGCTATGTATACTCCAGCTTCTTGGAGCTACAAGTGGGAGTTGGGCAACAGTGGATACCAAAGGTGGATGACATCCCTAAAAAAGGCTTGGCAAGTTCTCTCACCAGAGGATGCTGATTCTCCTCGAACACCATGATGAAGATACAATATTGAGAATAAAGAAGGTGACAGAACTCTGTACTCACATCTGATCAGAACATATGCGGAAGACTGAGCACAAATCTGGGTGCTATAGTTCAGAAAGAACATTGTTGAGATAAATATTCAAAAGAGTTTGACAAAGATGGTGACGAACCTAAAAATTATATAGGAAAATGACTTAGAAGAATTGAGGATGTTTTACCTAGAGTAAAGAGCACTCAGGAGCTTTCAACTATTTCAAGACTTGAATTTCAGTAGTCTTGCTTTGTTTGACTCCAGAGGACAGAACTAGAACTAATAGGTGGATGTTTTAGGGACGCAGATTTGGGCTCAGAATAAGGAAAACCTTTTTAACAAATTGAAATGTCCCAAGATGGAATCAGCTGCCTCTTAGGATGGCACATTTCCTAACACAGAGAATGTCAAGTAGCATCTGGATAATCATTTGTTAGGAATATGTTAGAAGGGATTCACAAAAACTTCTATAAACTCATGCAAGTTAAAGTAAGCAGAGCCAGGAAAATAATACGGGAAAGAACAACAGCCAAAAAACAATCGAAGATCTATGTTGTTTGGCCCCAAGAAAGAGATATAAAAGAAGATGAGAGGTGAAAGTGAGGAAGGGGGAAAAATCCACTGTTGTGAATAATTGCATAGAACATCAGCTTTTCTCAATGTATTGATCAATTTGGAGTATTGTTTCCTCGTTTTCTTTTTAAGATTCTTTATTATAAAGGGTGGCTCTTTGGGTGGGAGAGGTGCTAAAATACAGAGGGAAATCTAGGTAATGTAAAAACAAAATATATCAAAATGACTATTAAAATTTTAATGTAGAAAAAAAAAGGGATTCATGATTTGGATAGGGATTGAAGTAACTGATCTAATTCTATATGCTACTATAGTAACAAGCTGACAAACTGTTCTCCATTTCCACTGAGGCCAGTCAGTGATGCACTCTTGCCCCTAAAGCAGATGGCAAATCCAATATTATTCATTTAGCAAAAGCCATTTCTCATACATAAGGATGAACAATAGAAGGGGCTTTCAAACACACTTGGATCAAGAAATGGCAAAAACACAGTTAGAGAATAGAAAAATAACAATAATGGGAAATTATATAATGTTTTATAGTTTACAAAACACTCCATACAGAATCTTATTTAATCCTTACAACCCTATGAAGTGAGTACTAAAGTGTTATAGTACCGATTTTTACAGATGTCAGGCAACAAGGATTTATATAGTATCTACTAATTGTCAGGTGCTGTGCTAATTACTAGAGATTGAGAAAGAGGCAAAAGACCTTCAAGGAAGAGGCTATCCCAATGCTGCAATGGAAAGAGTTCCTAAGAAAACCTGAATGCAAAGCCAGCCTCAGACACTAGACCTTTGTAACCCTGGACAAGTCACTTAACTTTGTTTGTCTCAGTTTCCTCTTCTGCCAGATGAATTGGAGAAGAAAACGGCACTATCTTTGCCAAGAAAAACAAAAACAAAAACAAATAGGGTCATAAAAGACTGAAGCAACTGAATGATACTTTCAAGTAGCTCATAATTGAATGGACATAGAAGACTCAGAAAATTTAATCACAGAACAGTTACAAGTCAGTGTTTTCCAGATTGTTATCAAGGGGCTCTGGAGGGCCATGGATTGTTTCATGTATAAGGGAGGTTTGTTTATTTTCTGTTTGTTATGAGGCTAGTCTTCCAGTCTAATCCAAGACAGGAATGTAGCAGATAAGCACTACTGTACCACTGTACAATAATAACTACTACTAATCCTACTACTGATTATAGAAGGTTTAATTTTCTCTGCTTTTCTGACCTGGGACATTTTAACCCTCACCTGGAAGCCTAGTGGTCCCCCATTCCTAGGGGTTCATCATATTGTGCCATATTTAGTATGTAAACCCAAATAGCTTTAGCTCTACTTTACCACCGAACTCCCTCATTCAAGCCTCAGTCTCTTCAGTAGCAAGCACTGACTCCAGGTCTAATCTATCCAGCCTGATAATAGAGCTCTTGGAAAGGGTCCAGGAATCCACATGTGCACCCAACATTGTCATTTTGTTTCTATATAGCTCCAACCTTCTCCAGACTGAAGACATTTTCACACGTGCATTTATTTTCATCATCAAAATATATGCTGATTAATAAGATACAAATTAATTTTTAAAAGATCATTAGATTTATATGTCACTATCATCATCATATATTTTCTCAACTCTTGGTTGCCAACAGCACTATTACTGTCAAGCAGAGGTACTCATGGAATCAGCTAATAATAAAATCATTTATTGGGCTCCATGTTTGTACCAGACATTGTGCTAAGTGCTTGGGATACAAAGAGAGGCAAAAGGTAGTCTTTGCCCTAAGCAGCTCACAGTGGGGGAGATAATAGGCCAGCAAATATGCTATATGAAAGAAAAAGAGGACTAAATTACCAGTGTGAAGACACTAGAATGAAGAGGAATTGGGGAAAATTTCCTGTAGAAGAAAGGAATTTAGCTGGGATTTGAAGGAGCCACGGAAGTCAGGAGGTAAAAATGAAAAAGGAATTACAGGAATGGAGGACAGTCATGAAAAAATGCCTGGAGCCAAGACATGAAGGGTTTTGTTTGTGGAACAGCTAGCAGGCCAAAGTCATGGAATCAAAAGAACATGGTGAGGAATGAGGTATAAAAACAATGGGAAGATAAGAGGGGGGTCAGGTTATAAGGGATTTTGAATGCTAAACATTGAATTAAATTAAATTAAATGCTCC
Organism: Sminthopsis crassicaudata; assembly: GCF_048593235.1. Taxonomy (NCBI): domain Eukaryota; kingdom Metazoa; phylum Chordata; class Mammalia; order Dasyuromorphia; family Dasyuridae; genus Sminthopsis; species Sminthopsis crassicaudata. The sequence continues at coordinate 35,324,974 of NC_133620.1, read as the reverse complement.
TGAAGGTG